>NC_091938.1:28243425-28543425 GCF_041260155.1 Ptychodera flava | reverse complement strand
GCTTTGATAAAGACCCCCTAGCGTAATGGTCAGCCACCTTAAGAATCCGTGAGTGAATTTGACGGGTCTCTTTTTGAGTGACCGGATTATGATAGAAAAAATATCAAGTCTGCTGGGGTGCCTAGCGGAATGAAGGCGAGTAGTTAAAGGATTCGGTGAGTTGGTTCAGCAATCGCTGACCACTTGAAGGATTCGGTCAGTGGGTTCAGAAATCGCTAACTAGTTAAAGGATTCAGTGAGTGGGTTCAGAAATCGCTGACCACATGAAGAATTCAGCGAGTGGGTTCAGAAATCGCTAACCACTTGAATGTAAGTGAGTTGGTTCAGAAATCGCTAACCAGTTGAAGGATTCAGTGAGTGGGTTCAGAAATCGCTGACCACATGAAGAATTCAGCGAGTGGGTTCAGAAATCGCTGACCACTTGAATGTAAGTGAGTGGGTTCAGAAATCGCTGACCACGTGAAGGATGCAGTAAGTGGGTTCAGAAATCGGTAACCACTTGAATAATTCAGTGAGTGGGTTCAGAAATCGCCAAGCCGAATGTGGATGACTAGTGGAAAAATTCGGTCAGTGGTGTAAGAAAACGGATGTTAATTTTGGCATGCATTACGCGCCATAGGGTGCGCAGGGGACGACTTTGCAGTGAGGCCGGGATCTCTCTTGTGTTCGAACTTCTACCATGCCTGGAGCTCCATCGCATCGCAGCTAGCCGATAATTGTACTACTGTAGTCCTTGTGAGGATTAGATACCCGTTACGTTCGATATTATTTTGAAATACTTTTAAATTTAATAAGTAAGACTTTTGTACTGCATTCAAGATATGATTTTTCCTTTCTGAGTGTTTTCAATTACGTACGGCAACGATATGCGAAGTTGATAGGCTGTGTTGCCTGCAGCGTAGCCTGGCCGTACACAAAACTTCGTTTGAATAGACGGAGCAGAATCAGTCCCGTCATTTATTTTAAACGAAATTTTCATTATACTCCATAATGGAACAAACGACTAGTTCAATGATTACAATGGTGAAGTGTTGAATTTTTATTCATATATGTTTTTCTCTCTCAATTCATTCAGCAAACTTGATCTCCGTACCATCGGTCACAACGTGCAGTGCCTTGCATGAAGCTTACAATCGACTGCCTCCGTCTTTAGTTTAGCTTTTCAAGACGTTTGTTTGCACGGCTCATTGTAGTCGGAACAATCTGTAAACACTTACATATTTATATCTTTCCGGTATTTCACCAAACTTTCGCGCGTTTTTAGCTGAGTCTCCAGTTTCGATGGACCAGACCTTTTCGAAGAGCGTATGGTTTCTACGGACGCCACAGTAAAACTTGCGTAGATGTGGTTGAGCATGCGCGGTGGTGTGATTACGTTTCGTTTCGTGTGTCAACAAAGCTGACTTCTGGTCCGGACAAGAAGTCTTTATTCACTCCTTTTACTGTTAATCGTGAAGCGGGCTAGGCATGCAAACCATGCGATTCAGTATTAATTGTGGTCTACTTTCACATACTGAGGATGTCATTTTAATAAAAAATATGAAAAAAATTGTTAAAAGTTACAAATACTGGGGCTTAAATGAGTAGTGTCATTGTCATAACATTTCACATGACCTGAAATCTGTCATATGAATCACTTATTAACATGTGTCAGCAGATTCATAGTATATGATACCATGATTCTGCGAATATATGAATTGTGAACAAATGATTATGCAAATAAGTATTAGAGTAAGTATTCATTATTTAAGCCACACACCCATACAAAAAATAATCAGATCTTGTCATTACCAAGCAAAATCATTGCACGAGATTCAATGTCGCGCCAGGAGCTGACGTCTCTGATCGAGTGTGCTTGGCAATTAATGTAAACAAAATCCATTTTTAATGACTATCTCTTAAACGTACAGTTCGAATTGATTTGGAAAATCATATTCGCCGATATTTTTGTCAAATTTATCAGCCCTTTCCGAAAAAAAATAATTTGAACCTTTAAATGTATTTTGAATTTTATCAATCTGATGGCGGCGGCACTTTGAATTTTGCTGAATGTGTGAAGTACAGACGTGACGTCGAATACCGAAACAAAATATCTTTAAATTATTGTGACCCATTATCGATCAAAATAATCGCAATCATACCAATCCATAATCCAATAACACTAGGTCAAAATTTGTAAGACAATAGTTGTAAACATGTACACAAAACAGCACAGAACAGACAGTAAATAGACGGTACACAAACAAAGTCATATTCATGAAAGAAAGATATATGGACCTCTGGCCAGAAGACCAAGAAGTGATGTCAGGTGTTTCGAAAATAGTAAGCGCATCCTGCCCCACATGTGGCACCCGCCATATATCAATCTGTAAGTCAGATAGGTAGTGGTCACTAACTAAGGCCCCATGTCACCGATGCCATCAGTGATCATTTGTCGAAGAGAGATATCGTATTTATCAACCAGCTTGCGATACCTGCCAAAAAAGCGTTTGAATGTAGAGACAAGTCTTGCTCTGGTGTAACCTTGATTTAACAGTTTGAAAGAGAGATGGCCATGTCTCTCTACAAAATCACCATATGAACTGCATGCTCTTGCATATCGAATAAGCTGGGAAATGTATACCCCATAAGCAGGTGAGAGTGGAATATTACTGATGAGGTGTGGAAAATTAATTATACTAAAGTTGAAATCATCTCTCTTGTCATATAGCCTAGTAGAAAGGTGACCATTAGAGTCAAATTCAAGTAAAATGTCCAGATATGAAGCAGAAGAGGCCGTTTCTGTAGTCTCTTTAATCTCCAATTCTGGAGGATAAATCATAGCGAGATATTTACTGAATTCAGAGTTATTCAATGAAATAACATCGTCTATGTATCTAAATGTAAGGTTGAAAGTACGAGCTACAGAGACCTTTTTCTGCTTGATAAGGTTCTGGATAAATTCTGCCTCGTATGAGAACAGAAATAAGTCGGCAAGTAAGGGAGCACAGTTAGTGCCCATGGGAATTCCTATACATTGTTGGAAAATATGTCCTCCAAATTCAACAAATATGTTGTCAATGAGGAAATCAAGCATACTGATAATGTCTTTCTCGGTATAAAACACTTTAGCGTTAGTTGTATTTTTAACAAAATATGTAGAATTATACCCTAATACCACATATTTGTAACGGCGTGAACCGTTTTTGTAGAAAAATGCTTGGTTGATGATGTTTTTCAAGCGCTCTTTCAATTTATCATGTGGTATTGTGGTATACAATGTGGAAAAATCGAAAGAATCGATCAAAACAATCTCTTCGAAAATAATGCATTTACTTGGTATATAGTGTTTGAAAGCACAAGCCTATAAACGGAAATCTTTCTTGATTCAAGGTGGACTAACTAAATGTACAACATGAAGTATGTACGAGGCGTACTGCCCCTGATGTTAGTACTGATAATGGAGTTCAATGGAGGGGTTTATTCGTGAGTAATATCTTTAGTCGTGTTTTATACCGGATTACGAAGCAAACGTAACGCAAAAACATTGAGTAAAGTCGTTCAACTATCAAAAGTATATTTCATGTAAAATATCACTTAATTATCATATACCCTTGCCCATATCGCTTCATCCTAGTGACCTTTACCGTTAAATATCAGCCACCATACTCAACAGTCCCTCATAACAAGACTGTTTTATAATATTGTCTACTTTCAGTAAAATTGTTTATTGGAGGAGAATCGAGAAAATTAAGTCATGGTTTCCCTTAGCTATGAGCATTCAGCTCACCTACTTGCAGCATTTAAAGGTAGTGTTCTGTGTCATTTTGGGTATTTTTATTGATTAGAATTTTCTGTGCACGTAGCAAAAAACGGTAACATCATAATACATACAACTATTATACATCTACCATCGAGAACAATAGAATTTTGCGTGCGCTAAAAAAGCCGTACGGAACGCCCGTTCCGTAAGTCGGAAGAAAAATTGTTGACATTGCACGAAAACGGTCACTACTCTGACAATTTGATGCCCTAGTCAGGAATGTATAATAATAAGGTTATTACGAAAAATACCGCAAAGGATGCACTCGATCTCGGACATTTGCGCCGCGCATCGCCCTCCGCTTCGCGTCGGGCGATACGCTGTGCCAATGTCCTCGTGCATCCTTTGCGGTATTTTCGTAATAACCTCATTTAAATACATACATACATACATACATACATACATACATACATACATACATACATACATACATACAGCCTCGACATTGAGCCTCGATTTCATAAAGCTACAAAATTTTACATCCCGCGTCGACATGAGTTACAGCTGCATATATATACATATATATATACATATATATATATATATATATATATATATATATATATATATATATATATATATATATATATATATATATATATATATATATATATATATATATATATATATATGGCTTCGCTTTGGTTTGTATTGAACCATTAGTATATAGGTGTCGGTCTGCTTCACTGTCTGACTTTGGAACTTTGCCGTCCCAGCTGAGATAAGTAGGCTGGACACTTGACTTAGCGATTAGTTTTTTTATTTTGTAATAAATTTCTTTTTATACGGAAACTGCTGAGTTCACACTTTTGTTCGCTTTCTTTCACGTAACAAAACTGGGGGCTCGTCTGGAAGACGAACATTCAGAGCCGTTTGACAACATTTTGCCTGCCTTAACCAAACTACTGTTTATTGTGAACTCAGCGAAATTTAATCGTGGTGGAATTCAAATCAGACGAAATGGAGGACCTTGATCAGGACACATTTGATTCCCTCAGAAAATACGACCTAATTGCACTGGCCAATATCCTTATCTTAAAAGTCAATGGATCTACGCGCAATAGGGAAACAATACAATATTGCGAAACATTTAGTTAATTAGGCCACTTTGAGGAACCCACCTTGAAAGATTATGAGCCGCAGTTTACCTTTGAACTCTGAAAATTGTAATTAGTAATACAGGCACATTTGGAACTTATGAAAATGCAATAACAATCAGAAGAAAGACAAAGAGTACAAAACAAACAATCGGAACAAGGACTTGATATTGACTTCTTCGACTATAGTTTGTGATGCCTGTTTACACAAACATTTTTATATTTATGCGAAAGGCGTTATGAAGTAAAGCCTCAAAATGTACGGTTCTTCGGAAGTATTAGTGAAATTCTGGGCATGGGTATATGATAAATTGGTCATTACCCAATATCGCCTGTTCCTTGCGTTGTATCAGCAGTCGTGTCATTTATGCTACGTCAAACGTTCGTTTTCTTCTCGTGTCTGACGCAGCACAAATGACACTCATTCTGATACGATACAGAAACAGGCGATATTGGGTCATAGCTTCTATTTATGCTGAGACACCCATAGGAGCAGCGACTTTTAGAATAAAATATAAAAGTATTGTTGCCTATGAAAGAGTATGTAGATTATCTATATATTATCATATCAACTTGCTAGTTGCTACCATTGTTCAGAAAACAAAGTGATTTTATAAAATAATGAATCTATGGTTCAACGGCCATGTACGAATATGTTTTCTTTCAACGGCCCAGAGTTAGAGTGACTTTGACATAAATAACTATTTTCTTCAAGGCATTTGGAGACACATGTGTGTACTCGGTACACGCAGGGGTCCGACCACGGTACCAGGTCGACTCAGACAAGTGAAAAATACCAAACAAGCTGTGGCTTCTGGGGATGGGGGCGCTGTAACAGATACAGGTATGACCTCCACAAAGTTCTTATTCCAATCTCTGGGAATCCCATGCGATAATCGTCTCAGGATGGAAGATTGCCTGACGTAGCCTGTACAACCTTGATTATAAGTAGCAATCGTTCGTTTCTATTAGGGTGGGACTTGGAGGGGAGGAGAATTAAGGCTTATATAAATTTAAGTGTTTCTTGTGTTTCTTAGTTGAAAGGGTAGACTCGTCTTTTTTACCACATGAACATTTGACCATGCCAATTTGAATTTTAGTATGGATACTATAGAACTAATTGTTTCTCATTCCACTACTTCGCATGTTCTCGTTTTGCAAAAACTTGGAGAATAATTCCATATCCTCGCTAATAAAATTTATTTCCAGGGCCAAGTACCGCACCGCATACATAACAACCTACAAAACAGTACCAATACGGGAGTGTTGCTCAGGATGGCAAAATATGCAAGGTGGTCGGTGCGTGACGGGTAAGTTGAAGGAATAGTCACTATGAAACATGTAAATCTCTGCACATCTCGTTTTGCACGATCAAGAGTTTAGTCGACAGAACACGAATCGTCTACATGAATGACAAACTGCCTTAACATTGTATACACGCATTGCACATGAAGGACGGACTGTTACTATAAAGAGAATAAAGCAGAATCAAACACCTTGACATTTCATACTTTGACCTATAACTTTTAAATATTTCAAGCTGGTCAAGTTTCGGTCGGAGCTCATTCATTCTATCCTTGAGAGATGCACATGATTTAAATTACCGGTGGTTTTATTCAGACTCGGACGCATTTGCGAGCATCCGGCTTCAGTTGTCGCATCAAATTTTAGCGCACCGGAAAATAAATTTAGGGATGTGCACGTGTCGAGGTTTTTCTGGAAGTTGCTTACCAAATTAAATAATTGAACATTCACGGCTATGGATGATAAACAATCGTCCATCGACAGACAAACTGCTCACGGAATAATAGAATCCCACACCCCAATGGGTTGGGATGGAATGTCTACACGAGTTGGGGAATTCTGTCTCACACGAGCCGAAGGCGAGTGTGAGACAGAATTCCCCAACGAGTGTGAGACATTCCATCCCAACCCATTGGGGTGTGGGATTATTTTTCTAACGTCCCTCCAATATCTTTAGAAAATTGCATTTTATTGAGGTAGGTTTATACTATCAAAAACCAGCACACGATTGCACTTGTTTCATTTGTATCATTCCGCAAAGAAAAATGAAGTTCCGTTCATTGATGAGCATATCAAACACATTAACATGTATATTACCGATATGGCAATTTTGTTTTGTTGGTCAGCCACAAAATTCTCCAGGTCATTGAGGAAAATGTTGCGAAACAGCTCTGGTGGCCATATGTTGATGACATTGCGTGGAAGCTGTCGTCTGCTACAGCCTCGTGTGCAAATGGCTCACTCATCGAAGTCTTTCGCTATTAAACTGTATCGCTGTCAAGTCAGTTCCTCTCCAGAAAATATGTCGACGAGCGTAAATAGCCGATAGGTTTGTAATGGCCTGAATTCTCCCGTTACAACATAAAAGCGGTCATCCTCTGTGTATTTGTTACCGACGCCGTGCTGACCGTACTCGAATCTGGAACAACCTGTTCACTCTGCGGATCAGTCGTCTGTCCCCTATAGTGCCAGTTGTACATTACGCGATGTTCTATTCGTCAAATAATTCGTACAGAGAACTAGGCGCTGAGCAGAATTGACCAATCAACATACGTTTCACATACGAGGTGTTCGGTCGCGCAACAACACAGAGTGTGAGAACAAATTGTTCTCACACTGTGTTCTCATACTCTCAGCGCACTGGGGACGTGAGAATGAAAGTTCCCTTTCCAAGGAAACATCTTTCTGCGATAACACCTACTTACCTGTCACTGTTACCTTTAGGTTATCTCGTTTCCTTCTTCCAGAGAAGCCAAAAATGTAAATACAAGTGATCTAATACCAGGCGGAAACCACCATGAGATTTCATATTCAAACAGTTCTCAACCTCCATAATAGACTATCCAAACAGTGGGGAGGAGAGAGAGGAGTGACAGGTAAGCTGGAGTTCTCGCAGAAAGATGTTTCCTGAGTGAAACTTCCATTCTACTTCATCCTCCTTCCCTGTCACAGTTACCTTTGGGTTTACACATAATGCAAAGCTTCAGTGGGGAGGGTACATAAAAAATCCCCGAACCTAGGTAGAGTTACACCTCAAAGAACCTAAAGCAAAACTAGCTTCTATTGGCACATCCTCGAGGTAAAAGTTAATCTAGGTATTTGGAGAAGAGAAGCCTAAAATGTCAGATACACCTTTAAACAACGCCCACGAGGCAGTGATAACCCGCGTATCATGTGCACTGATGGAATGCACAAGTCTACAATGGCCATCAGAAGAATCATAGGCAAGTTGGATTGTATCCCTTAACCATCTAGAAACAGTGTCCTTGGACGCTGGTCCATGTTGACCTGGGGACACCTTAATGAACAACTGATCTTTATTACCACGAAGCTGTGAAGTCATCTTAATGTAGTAACGAAGAGCCCTTCAAGGGCAAATAAGTTTATCCCGAGGATCACTTGACATTATATCAGGACTATGACTGAATATATTTGTAGCAACACGAGATACAGTTTCATTCTTTGACAGAAAACCTGCCCTCTAGGCAACAATCTAATACCTGTAGGCCCCCATCTGAGATAAACACTGTTGATAGACAAAGTACGAATCTCACTACGTCTACACCAAGATGCCACAGCTATGAGAAATACAGTTTTCATAGTTAAATACTTCAAACCAGATTCAATAATGGGCTCGTAAGGAGCTTGTTTTAATGAGTCTAACATTAATGGACGACTCCAAGAAGACAAAAGCCTCCTCTGAGGAGGACGCTTAACAAAAAACCTTCAATCAGACTATTCAAAAGACGATGCTGACCTACTCTATATTCACCATAACTCTGAAGAAATGAAATCAACGCTAAACGATATGTTGAAATGCTTCGGCGTTTTAGACCTCTAACCTCACAAAGAAAAACAAAAAAGTCACCCACAGAACTTAGAGGTGGATGCATAGGATCGACATCATGTTTTTTGCACCAACTACTGAATACTCTGTACCTGTAATCATATGATTCCATGTTTGATGATCGACGAGAGTTCGCTGCATATTCTGCAGCTCTCGTTGAAAGTCCCTCTGAGCAAAAACGTTTCTTGTTAGTTTCCAAGGAGTCAACTGGAGGATTGAAGGATGTGAACAAACCCGACAACGGCTCGCTCAGAATGTCTTGGGTCTCAGGTAGCTTTATTGGAATATCTATTGGCAACTCCTGCAATCGAGGAAACTACAGTTGTCATGGCCAATTTGGCGCTATCAGAATAAAAACACACTCCTAGTGTCTCATCTTGCTTAGAACTCTGGAAATCAGAGATGCTAGAGGTAACGCATACAAAACGATGTTTGTGCAGGGAATTTAAAATGCATCAACTGCCTCTGCTCTTTAGTCTGGAACTGGAGAACAATACACCTGCAGATTGGCATTATGTTGGCAACTATACATAATGCCCATCTATATGAGGCCTGTCCAACACCTTGGAAGGGGACTCTACCACCTGATGTTTTAACATCAGCTCTATTGGGATAGGCCGTATTCTGGACATGGCATCTGCTATCAGATTGCACCTGCCTGGTTTGTGACCTGCCCTGATCCTGATATTTCTGATAATGCACCAATTCATTTAATGCCAAGTGAGGACGCAGACAGATGGAAACTGCGTTCACCCTTGCCTGTTAAAAATATGAAACTAGGTTGAATTGTCTGACCTTATAGGAACCGATCTGCCTTAGATATGAGGAACGAAAGACTTTAAACTTTCCCATACTGTCTGAAGATCGGGAAAGTTTACGTGTTCTAGTCACTGGGCTACTGATAAGACTCCTGAAATGGTCAAATCTCCCATATTAGCTCTTCAACTTTGTATTGAAGCATCCATGCTTTTTGTAACCTCTGGGGGCTCTAGGGACAGTGAAACTTCCTTGAACAAATTGAATCTGTTGATCCACTATAAAAATGCTGTATTAACAGGACGTTTACCCTTATATGATGACTGAGAGGATTCCGATGTCGTTTACAATGAAACAGAAGAAAAATTAAGCTGGCCTCATGTTCAACCTTGACAAAAAAAGGAACTGAACGCAAGATGCCATAAGACCTAGGAGACGATGAAAATACCAAGCTGTCTAAAAACCGCCAGGTAAAATGTGACCTAAGATTTTGCCAATAGCTTGAAAACGCTCTTGAATAGGAGAAGCAATCTCTTCCTCCAAATCTATTTTCGCCCCTATATAATGAATGCTGTGACTGAGGCAAAGCTCTGACTTCTTTTCGTTAATACTGTAGTCAACCTAGACTGACAGCTGTCCTTAAAATACGTGCTGTATCCGATGTAATAACCCCGATCTGCGTCTGTTTGGCAAGCAAATCGTCCAGATACATGTGTAAAAAATGTGTTGCTTTCAAAAAAAAGCACCCAAAACTGCTGTGACCTTGGTAAACATACGGGTTCTGACGACAGACCAAAAGGCAGTGTCAGAAAATGAAACACCCTGCTGCTCAATGCGAACCGAAGAAAATATCTGCAGTCTTGATGAGTACGGATATGTTGATAAGCGTCTGCTAGATCAATTGAAAGTGCACAATCCCCTTTTGACTGATCTGATAAAACTGAACATAGAGTTTCCAACTTGAAATGTTTCTTTTTTAGAAAATGGTTAAACGGGCCGAAATTTAAATTTGTCTCAAACCCCCTGATCTCTTTGAGATTAGAAACAATTAGCTTTAAAAACCTTTTATTCTGTACGTGACAGGCTCTATTGCCCTCTTTGAGTTTAAAGATTCTATTTCCTGAAGCATTGCATTTCTCTTCGCTAAATCCATCGGAAGAGAAAAAATTATAACGTTGCTTGTAAGTTGGGGAACTTGAAAAATTCATAGCGATAAGCTCTGAAACCACTCTTTAATTCACAGGTCGTCGGTTGTCTTGCCCCAGTGCTGACTGGAAAGAGATAATCTTTCCCAAACTGGCACCCCCGGAAAAGGAATATGAATATTTAATTGTGCTAGATTTACAAACTAAGCCCTTGGCAAACCGTCATTGTTTCAAGGAACGGTCTTCTGGCTTATTCGAAAAGGGCGGAACTGGTGGTCTAAAGCTCTTCTTATCCCTTTTACCCGTATAGTAAATACTAGGTGTAGCAGAAACAGAGCTCTCTGCAGGAAGTCTCTTAAGTTTAGCGGAAGGCTGCGATTAGGGCTGAAATGAAGCAGATCGCTTAACTCCCTGAAAAGTTTGTCACCACGAATAGGAAGCTTAGTCAAACGATTTCGAGTTGGTCTTGTAGGAAAATCCATCTGATCAAGGAATAAGTCATTTCTTGCAGAAATTGACAAAGGCACGCAAAAGTTGATCTGCCAAAGTAGTATGAAAAACTAAAAATTCCAAACCCTCAGACAACTGGTCTTCAGGAATATTAGAAACTGGCGAAACTTCCATATGTACAAAAGCGGTTGCCTACAAGGAATGCGAAATGCATCTCAGTACAACTCTGAGAGCTTTAAGTACCATTAGATGTCCAAGATCAGCCTTATGCGTAAAACTTCTGAAATCCTTAGCTGGAAAATGATTTTTATCTGCTGCCAATTTAGTGTGTAAATTCTTACACTTGGAGCTCTGGCAAACTCCTCAACATCTTTCTCGAGGAACCTGAAATTATTGTCTACAGCTTTTGTGTACTTGGACACTCTTGGCAAACTCTTCTCAATAGCTGTCCATTTTCGTGCAATCAGTGGCTCAATGGGCAAACGAGGAGCACCTGAAACTTTACTATCTCCACCCAGTAAAAAGGACTGACGTTAACGATGATTGCTATCATCTTTTGTACAGCCAAGCACATTGACAATAATATTTAAGAATGTCATGTCACTTTCAAGACAAAGCTTCTGACAAGTCAGCATCAGCAGTAGAAATTTTTGATTGAGTATCAGAATTAGAAATGTCACTTTGCACATAATCCTGAGACCTAGACAAAGAATAACTCTCTTCATCTGCGCTCTAACCAAGATCACTCGGAGCAAACAAAGAAACAGAATCAGGATCTTTGTACTTGTAGGACGGCTGTAGAACAACTCCAGACACAGGTGCCGTCTCCTGATTACTTATCACCTCTGTAGGGTCCACATGTAAATCCCTATTCAGACGGTTCTTTTGGCGTTGGGGATCCACATGATTACCCTCTTTAACACCAGCACTCTGGGATTAGCAAGAAAACCAACCAACAAAGAAGAAACCTTCTCCGAAAATTGCTCAAATCTAGTATCAACAATACCCTTTATCTTGTCCTTGGAAACATACAACTGGTCAGAGGGCAAACTAACTGCTGAACTACTAGCTGACTTCCTGGACTTGTCCTTCTGGAACTTACCTTTTGAAGCTTGCTTACTGCAGCAACTCAGAATTAGTGAAAATGCGCCATAGACCATACGACCAATCCTTTCAAATATCACAAGGCTTAGCCTTTGAACACTTACGACATGCAAGGCACTTGTCATAGCTGCCATCAGCAAGAATAATCTTCCTACGTCTAGTTGCAGTGCAAACCTTAGAACCTTCACTCACAGGAACATCGCAGAGGTCCATAATACAAGCAGAACCGGTAAACCTACAGTACACAAAAAAAACAGCGTGATAAATACCATCAACTACAAGACACGATACACAAGAAACTGGCTGGCACACAGCTGCAGACTGACAAAACATGTCGCTGCATTCAAAACCCTACAATGTAAACAATGGCAACGCACATGTGTTACATAAACTCAAAGCAGTACTTCAAACTGCCTAAGAGACTACCGTCAAACTAAACTGACTGCTAAATAAGTATAAATAAACAGAAGATAATACATGATACCGTAACCTACGCTCCCAGGAAGGATCAGTAGTGCGAAGACGGACGTCAAATTACTATATACGAAAAGGCTGAAAAACGGTGTCTTTACACACACCGAGGCAAAATGAGAACTATTTAAATATGGAATCTCATGGTGGTTACCACTTGGGATGAGATCACGTCTAGTTAAATTTTTGCCTCGTTCCGGAAGCCAGTAAATGAGATAACCAAAAGGTAACAGTGTAGCAGTTAAGTAGGAGGATGAAGTATAAAGCCATTTACATTTTCGAGAATTTTTACGGCCCTGTGTGTGACTCTCTGTACTTGTAACCCGTGAACTTCCAGAAAACAGGACTATGCTTTGCATAAACAACATTCGTGCTGGTTGGTGAGATGTAAAGTTTAGACTCTACTTAAACGATGTTCATGAATCCTTCGCACGCTTTTGATCATAGACCCTCAGGTTTTTCTCGAGGGTCTATGTTTTGATAAAAAAAAACGTTAAAAAAGCTTTGAGGCCTTTATCTTTTATAGTATCATGATTAAAAAATTTGAATTTATTCAGTGGTAGACAGTTTTTCATTTATTTTAATTAAACAAATTAAAATGTTCTTAGCGTCAAAGGTAAATTCTTGTTTTCAATGGTGATTTAATTATGGAAGAGGGTGTCACTTGCTTATTTTGACAAAGAAAGAACCTGGTGAGGGAGTCTCAATGTCCCAGTTAAGTCCAATATGATTTAACAGGTAGGAATACGAATTATGTTTTATCCTATATGTACTACATACCTGAAAAACGAAAGTCTAAGTTTAGTGTGCGTACCTTGTACATACATATATGCACACAAACATAGATACACACACAAAGGCATAGACATACGAAGGCATAAACACACAAAGGCATAGACATACAAAGGCATACACACACAAAGGCATACATACATACATACATACATACATACATACATACATACATACATACATACATACATACATACATACATACATAGTAAAAACGCACATTATTTTAATATCAAGCTTTCATATTGTTTATTTATAATAAGCTAAAAAAATTAAATGTTTACGTTTTGTCAAAAGCAATTTGTAATCCTCACTGCGAGAACGGTGGTTCTTGTGTAGCCCCAAATAGTTGTCGTTGTACACCAAACTTCACGGGCAGGAGATGTGAAACAGGTAAGTTTCCTTGAAGTTTTATTGGGAAATGTCACTATTTTTGACTGTTGCTATACCATAGGTCGTTAGTAGGCTTAGAGCGAATTTTGAAATAGCTTGGAATTTCACTGTACTTGTGTGATAAGAAAACATTTCTGATGATAAAGATAAGACCATCTGAATTCATTACAGACCGTCTTTTTACAGATTTTGCAACAATTTACCTAATATGACATTCATATAGTCAATATAGTCAGTTAGGGGGGAAATTGCAGCTTCGAATATTGAGCCGAGCGTTAAAGGACCGCTGTGTCGCATCGTGCCTTGCCATCTCTGTACACAACACAGTAAAACATAAAATACACTTGCAAAATACACTTAACGTGAAGTAACCAAGATATGAAAGATATCATGGGTGTTGAGGTGCCTTATATATAAGATGGCATTACAATCAATCTACTAATATTGTAAGTCGACGTTGGTTATAGGTATCGTATTGTTATCGTCTTGTTATATCTTTGCTTTTTAGTTTATTTCTTCATTTCCCTATTTTTCCCACTTCGCTGTTTCGCAATTTCACCCTTTAGTCCAAATATTAGCCGGTGAATAACATACACTAGTTTTCATGTTTCATTTGGTACAGAAAACTTAAGCAATTTAATAAATGCACTTAGTTTAATTCTTACAAAGTTAACCTTTGGCTGGATATGAGGCTTAGTACATGTTCTGGATAAATGTATTGTCCTTGTGACTCATTTCTCTCAGTTGGCGATGAAAGCTCTGGTGACAAAAACACTGCCGAAATAACAGAGAAGGCCTAGGGGCCTTTTTAAGGGTAGCGTTGTATATTTACCACCCGTATGGCTGTTCAGTGTTAGCACTCCCTGGTTGCTGTATTATTGCCGTTACATCATACAGTGAAAACCACCGTACATGGTGATGTGCAAGAAACAGCGCGCTAGGATATTCACAGTTGATACAGCAGTGCATTACCCAGCAGCGCGGTGCTCGATTATAGACTTCTGTAAGTGAATTCTGTGAATGTCGTATTGGCTTAAATTGTTGCAAAATCTCTCAAAGGAGAGGCTTTGTAACAATGCAGCTGGCGCTATTTTTATCTCCTCAAATGTTTTATTCTTTGTCATCCGAGCAAGATGAAATTCCAAGCTATCCTCAAGAACATGTTTGGAAAAGACAAAAAAAAACACACAGAAAGATAATTTTTGCATTAGACCCAGTACTCGAACCTCTCCCTTGTACCACTTGGGAGGATCAGTAACCTCTTACTGAGATTCAAACTCGAGAGGCGAATAATACAATCTTTATTGCTTTGCTATTATACGTATCAAACGGACAGAGCAAACTTACAGTGAATTTCAAAATAACTTGGAATTACAATGTGCTTAGGTGATAAGAAAAACGTTTCTCGCGATAGAAAATAACACTACGTGCATTCATTACAAACTATGCGAAAAGCATTAAATTTTGGATAAGATCAGAAAAGTATGAAAAAGATCAAAGAGTCCGAATTTGTGTCAAACATAAATTATATCAATATCTCTTTTGACCTTACATGCAATTCAAAGTGGTCGACTATTGTCAGAACAGCCGTTGTGAACGTTTCTGTGTTAACGTTCCCGGAAGAGCTATTTGCTACTGTGACATCGGTTATTACCTGACTGAAGACGGACTGTCATGTGCTGGTAGGTGTATTGGATTGCGTTTTGCAATAAACTACGAGGGTTTTTGACTGAGTCTTTTCCCTATAAGCGTTAAATTGCTTCGCAATTATTATAGCGTATGATAAATATGCGGTCAAGTCAGCGATCCGTCAATCTCTGGAACGTTCTGTCGATTTGTGTAGCATAGTGCATTGTTGATAATTTTAGAATAGGGATAGAGCCACCATAAGTGATGAGATCAAAGTTCTAGGGTTTGATGTTGGAAATAGCTAATAGTAAACTTTATTTGATTTGAAACTTAATAAACCTCAAATGTCCTGGATGAGACATTATAAGATAATGAGTAAGAAAGTTTTGGCTGACACCAATGCTTCCATACAATATTTGCAAGGAAGATATAAACCATACAGAGATTTGCTTTATGGTTGAGGTCACAATGTACAGACTATCGTATAGATGACGTTTGTTGTAACTATATGAAAATAAATCTATTGATAAAAATTGGCAAATTTTTATGAAATGTTGTCATGGAATCAGAAGAAGAGAATGTACAGCTTTGATATAATTCTTATGCGGTATTTTCGAATTCTGTAGTGCGAAATGGCTAACGGTACTCGACTTGGTTTTACGTGTGAAGACCGAGAAACAGACAGACGCAAAGTGGGACACCAATGCAGACTTGAACTAAATGCAACAGTGTATTCATTTTTGACTTTCCTGTCATCATTAGCAGTATAGCATGAGTAGATCATTATTTTCACAAACAATCTTAACTGAACACCACAACATAGCAGTAGCATTTATGTAACAGCTTGATCATATAGCGTGGCATATTTAATTATCCGTACTACCCACTGAATGATTCTGTACGATTATATGTTTAAGATTTTGGTAATAATCGGAAAAAAGAGCGACGCATTTCCATGACATTGTTTAACCAATGTTTTTACAATTATTATCTACATGTATGTATCCACTATAGAAGAATCAAAGGCATGAAATCTAATGGCATGGTATGATGGCATTCATTTAATCTGTCTTTCATGTTTACTTTCAATGACTGCTTGCATAAACAACATTCTTTGAATCTGAGTATGATGTCATCATTAAACCTATCATTATATGTAATGTGGCGTAAATCTTGTTAATTGGAGCAATTTGTTTGATCGCTTCCATTTTTGTTCATTGCAGTGACATCTTCTAATTATGTGTTTATGACCATCCCTTCTTTTTCTAGTATCGGCTGAAATAAAACGACAAACATAAACATTTTCAGGAGCTTCAATTGGCTAAGATGTACACATGTGCATTCCAAATTAAAAGAGCTCCAGATGTCACCCACTGACTTGTACCTTCTCTATTACATCATTGAACGACAATTGTAATAATCCTTAAGAACGACGGAATCCTATGAAAACGGCATATGATGGCGTCGTTCTCTATTTTAGAGGCGGAACATCACACAATTCGGTATAGAGAAATGTTAGCTTACGTACGTCATTGAATTTCACCTGATATTGCGAATTAATTAAGCAAAAAATCTTACTTCATCGCTGATTTGCTTTTATAGTCAACAGTTTGTTCAACGACATTGCACACTTTAATCGCTATGTAAATAAATTTTTCACTATTAACAACAAAGGTTACACCTGATACTACACAACAATCAGAGTAATTCGCCCTTAATTTTTTTTAACATTCCGTAAGCTATATTTGTACGCGAAGGATGTTGTATTCAATTTGGTAACACTTGATCTACTTGCTACAATTAGGAGACAAATATAACAATCGTATGTAATAATATTACACGTCAAATTGAAAACCATGAATTCTCACCATTTTTAAACACTGTCAAACAAACAATGGTCGAATCGATAGAATATTCTAAGCCTGAAACCGCATATTATTTTCGGATTATTCCTTGTTACCAAATATCAGTCCTTGCAATACAATTGGACGCTACAATTTCACGACTTTGTTAAAAACTGTTTACACGAGAGGCATATGTAACATGATTGGAACTAATTCGGGATAATTAGATGATGAACTAAGGTCGATTTAATCTGCAAATGTAAGCTCATCTGCTTTTTTAAAAGTTATACACTTGTTTTATGAGTGATTTGTAATATTGCAACATTCACCTATATAAAATTATCGAGAAATCTAAATAATATGAATATGCAAATTCTCCAAAATTTAGTTCCGATCGCGTTAAATGTTGTTTATAAGAGCAAATTACAGTCTATTGAAAATAGGCATAAATAACAAGATTGTCTTTTGACTTCTACAGAATTGTCATACAGGTTTGTCTTACTACATGTCAAAACTGTATATTCATTTTTGGTAGCAAAATATATCAGTACTGAAGCAAAAGAAACGTTTATGTTGATTTTGTTTGTATCCTGTAACTGTTTAAAAGCCTTTGTAGCCTCTATTTTCAACTTCTCTCTTTGTATGAAAAACTACAGACTCCCTTTCGTGTTACCTTTGCCCACAATTTACTCTGGATATCTATTTCACAACTTATCTGCCAACTCTTTCAACTCACATTTGTCCAACAAGTCTACAAGCTTTAATACGGTAGCAGCTGGTCCTTCTCAATTTTGTCATACTTCTTCTTCTTCTCTTGTCGATAATCGGTTTCGATGTGTTCAATATCTTGTGTTAAAAGGTCCAATCCTGTCTTCGATCTCCCAAACTCTGTCCATCGTTTGGCGCCAAAAGCGATTTGTAATGACTGATCAGTCACTTTGATTATCACGTAACCATGTCTAAGCAAGCAAGAGAACTTCTAAACGAAAAGTCTCGCAGATATTAAATTTCAAACCGTTGACTTGTTTGCAAGTGAACGGCAGCTCATAAAGGAGCATTGTAAAGTTTTCTGATGCTGAGCTGCAGAATATGGTTGCATAATGGTCGCAGTGAGGGTGAGCAAAGCTTAATCTGAATGAGGTTATTAATGGAAGCACGAAAATTTCTTACTTGTCGATGTTGATCTGATATATGAAAGTCAGGATTTTATGGGTTTCCACTGTCTCAATCCAGTTCTTGTCCCCTGCGTGTTGCAGATAACGCTTGAAGATTCAAAGACTTGATGACATCCCAAACAACAACCGGAAGTTTTGGGGTTAATCAGTTGTAGCACTAATCTTGAATATGCCAATGGAGACACTAATTAGCATTGGATTACATATATAATCAACACAGTAACTTTGGTAGAGCACAAATGCACGGGATGCATGGTTTTAGTCTGTAGTTAAAGGGACATAAGCTGTAACTTGTGGCAAGATTTTCAGTATTCTGCTTTTGTAAATCAATTACCGTGTCTGACCCTAATCTGTTTGTCAAGCTGAAACTTAGAGTGTTCTTTTTTTCAACACAGCTTTTATGTGATCATTGTTTATTGTTTAAAAATAAATTCTGGTCCGGACTTGAATACAACAATAACCATGGAGATTATACTCATATACGTTGTGCTGATAAGGTAAATACTTGGCAATAAATTATAGTTAAGGGATTCAACGCAGAAAGTGTACGGAAACCACAAAAAAGTTCTAAAAATAGCCAAAAGATACAGCTTTACGCAACAAGAAATGGGGGAAGTTTGACTTTCCTGACTTTCCAGGGAATATTTCAGAAGGAAATCTTCCGAACCGGACTTGTTTGTTGCTTAGTAGGTCAAAAAGCAACAGTTTTTGAGCGCAACAATAAAAACGAGCGTAAACACGGTAAAGACATAGAAGGCGCTCACCTGTCAAAGGTAATGTATCTGACACTGATTTTAGGGATGTTGGGTTAGCTTTTATCTCACCATGGGGTATTTTTGTGGTATATTTTAAATGAAGTATTAGTAGTGAGAGGGCTTTTATGCATGTAAGTATACTTTCTATGGCAAGCAGTTTTCCATTTTATATATATGTAATCTGTAATAAGATTCATCATTGTAGGAAAAAGGAGAAGATAATCTAGAAAACACATTACCCAGTAAAGTAGGATATAGAGTATTAGATAGAACATTTGCAAGCATAAAATTCATATATAGGCATGTTGAGGGAGGCCCTCTATTGGCAATCATGCAGACAAATGTTTTCTTGTTTACTCCATCATTCACGCAATAGTAGTACACGGATTAGATAGGACACCTATTTACCTGTGTTCCTACATCAATAACCTAGCAGCTTCATGTGTATAACATATTCCAGTGTCTTTGTAATGATCCAAGTTGGACATTCAATGATCTGCAAGAGCAAATTTTATCATATGTGGAACAAAGACGCATAATATGTTTGAATGATCTTCTTTGCATGGGAGCTTACGGAATAAGCCTTGGATTTTTTAAAAGAATAGCATTGAGATGATTCACCATGAAATGATGAGTACATCAGAAATTATGCGAGCATGTGCATGGCCGTAAAAGAGTCGAAAAAGCTCTTAGCTTATACAAAGACCACTTGTATGGAATCTTTCAAATATAATTAATAAGAAACTGAATCGGTAATATCAATATCTCATTGCTGGTGATCTTTACCTGCTGATCAATGGAGGCACCGTGGGCCAGTGGTTAGGGTACCGGACTCACTATCGGAGGATGGAGAGTACGAGACCCGGTAGGTCTTGTGTAACGGACTCACTGTCAATGGGTGGTGAGTTCGAGACTCCAGCACGGTTCTGTGCCCCTGAGCAAGGCACTTTGCTCCTCACTGCTCCATTGGGTAGTTGGTTGTGGGTACCTCATCCTTAATTAGGCTCGCCAGTTGGATGTGTAATTAAATAAAACAAATAAAAAAATAAATTAAAGTAACAGGAGAACAAGTGTTTTCCAATTAAAGTGGCACTCCCACTTGGTAACATTTTTAAAGCACATTTGTTTTTAATGCCAACGGTCGATATTTGTCGTGGCGACTGCACGCGGTTCGCGAGATATCGATAAAAACATGTCCTTAAAAAAGAAAAGTTTGAATTCCGGTGGCCCACCAAAATTCAGCTTCCGAACATCGAACGTTCGGCACTTGGGCCATTGTCAACTAAGCTATGGAGTACGAGTCTACGCTTACGCTGCTGTATGCCACAGTACCACTCGCATCGGTGATCGGTCAGGCCCTCTGGGGGAAAGCCGAGTCTTACTGACTCTGAGAGAAAACAGAAAACAAAGTTTGATTCCACCAGAATTCGCATAGTTGATATATAGCGGCCGCCGAGTGATATGCATAGATGCATACCACGCGCGCGGCGTACTGTGTGGCTAACGACAAATGTAGTCATTGGAGGTGGCTAATATTTGACACGTAAAAACTGATGTTTATGTGGTATTGGTTAAAAATATAGTACTACTTATTTAGAATAATGAAATTGACAAAAACTAAGGAGAAGTTTTACAAAACTTTCCTGAGGTAATGGCATAATGCTGTATATAAAGTCTTTGCAGTAGGAAGTAAATTAATTGCGTCGTTCGAACTTATTGTAGACTCCCTAAAATATCGTCAATCAGCACAACAACAAACCATCGGGGGATTTCGGGTCAAAATCAGAAACGATCGTAAAACTCCGGGATGTGAAAAATACGCTCGGGAAATGATATGTTTTTATCGATATCTCGCGATCCGCGTGCAGTCGCCACGTCAAATATCGACCGTTGGCATTAAAAAATGTGTTTTAAAAATGTTCCCAAGTGGGAGTGCCTCTTTAATGAGTAACGAAGCCTTATTTTGTTTATTGATAAGATATACATCTCAGCAATTATGTTGTTGATGCATAAATCATTTCGCATTTGATGTTCTATCTTGCACATTATGTGTTAAATTTGCTAGTAATGTGGTTGGAAAAACAGTGAAACACAAACCAGTACATAAAAGACCGATTTGCTAATGTTGAGGTAGTATGCGCCCAGAAACTATTAGAAAATGGAATTGTCCATAATTGTCATCAGTAGACCCATGACGTATGATACCAGGCATAAAGCAGAACAATTAGCACAAAGACAAACGTGCCTCAACTGAACCTGTAAGATTATGGCTAAATGCAGCAGATTAATGTGCTGATCACTCAATGACTGTCAACTTCTTACCTTCAGATTTCATCAAACGCGATATGATGGGCGGCATGTCAAAAATGTAATTAACTGTTATGGGCCGATCGCTGCACTCAGAATAATTTTCATTAGGGAAAGACTCCATTAACTTGCATGTTACCTGAAACCCGGGTCCTTGTTGACCAACTGGGGTGACAATCAGAAGATTTTTAATCCCCAATGGTGTTAATGTTCCATTGTTCCATTTATCTTATCCAGCTGGTGCTATGATAGGAACTCAGGTCTATGACGACTCACTCAATACCACGGGCACATACATATACATGCACATGGAACTATGTTGACAGGTAAAAATGACCTCCTCATTTTTCAACTTCAACTTATCTATTTTATTGAAATTTAGACTCTAAAATAAATTTTAGATATATGGCAAAATTAAACATCGTTCTTCGTTCATTTTCATTCAGCTTCCTGTTTTCGGACGCTTCACTTCAGTAACAAGTATTGATCTTATGCAAATGTGACCAGAACAGCATGCAATGTTCCTTCCACATATACAGTTTATTCATGCACAAGCTACCAACGGGTAATCGAAAAATATTGACTGTTGAACAGGTTAATTAATTGAATATGATATTTCAAGGGTCTGACACATTTGTCACCTTTGCAGAAGGACAACATCAGTAAAATGATTACATTGTAAAAAGTCAATTATTTGACATGTTTAAACGAGTTTATTGAAATTTAAGTGAAACACTTCAATAACATTCGGCTAATCGAAAAATAATGACTGTTGAATTGGTTAATAAATTGAATATAATATCTCAAGCGTCCATTATTGCTACCTCCGTAAAACTGTTTGAGTCGTGTTTCATATAACAATTTTAAACCAAGCACATAAATTTCTACGTCATTCTAAATGTACTTCATTAAAGCTATTAATGTTGCGCCTGTATATTATATCTTTACAAATAAATAAATTGTACCCTTGTTAGAGTAAACAAATCTTCCCATAAAATCATAAAATGCTCATTTCCATTAGAGGAATGGTAAATCTTTCATCTAGGATCTGCTATTGCTTTTACTACAATTTACAACTTAAATGCAGGTTCCAAACGGCATAAAAATTTCAGGAAAACAATAACAACGGCTTTACTTGTCAATGTATAACAATTACATTAACATTGGTTTGCGTACAAGCATAACTCTGTTCAGGGTCAAATAGTAATCATAAAGAACGATTTCCTTGCATGGAAAAAAAAGCAAAGAAGCAAAACCCCTAGCGTTTAACTGAGTAAGAAAATTAATCGAACGGAAGGTATATTTAATAGTTTCCAGTTTTTGTCGCAGATTTTGAAAATGTAAGATTATTTTTAAACTTTCGTGATAAATAACCTTTTTGGTTTGTTATTTCTAACCATCGGTTTGATAAGACAAAGCCACAATCGAGTCATACCATTCAGACTTTTCCCCACACACAAATTGGCCTTGTTAGGATAATCATTATAACACATCCCCTACATGCAATTTTACTGTTCTCGATGTTTTATTTTCACAAATGTAGATCGGCCCAATTATTTTGACTCTTTCCCGGTTGGGAAAGTTCCAAATTTGGCAAAGTGGCTGTTCTAACCATTTGTATGACTCCTTAGCCTATGTACTGGTTTGGTGCTCAGTACTAATGTAAGACATCCTGTTTCTAATAAATAACTTCTAAATTAAGGAAAAGTAGTTACACTACAAGAAAGTTTTTTGAGACACCGTGGCAAACTTTTTGTTTCTTACACCTACAAGGTAATGTCTTCTCATCGTGGGCTCAGTTGTCTGTGCAGCGGAGGCACCCAAAATGATGGGTCGGTAACCCAGACGAGTGTCCTGGAAATCCCTTATGAAACAAAATAATGTTTTTTTTTCTGAAGAGCAATGGCCGATACTTATTCTTTATCAGTTCATCAGCCAAAGTAATACCAGGCATATACACTAATCTAGACCACTGTAGAATTTCAGAGACCCTCATTTTAAAGCGTACACAAGCTTGCGTAAATCCTATACATGGCGGCGTGGGGCACAATACTGTATCTTCTAAAATTGCGGGTAGTACCAATGGTGTCAATTTTATGGAAAGCGTCGCTTGCAGAGCAGTGTAAACTTGGTTTGTAGTTCATGTTAAATGACGTCATTTCAGCAGGTTACAACGCATTGCACTTTTTTGTGTGAAACTCTTTGAATAGGGATTATGGCAGTCGAACGAAGCTGTCTTCGCATCTGAGCTTGCAGTGCATATGCACATACGTGGAGTGGAAGCGATCGACAGTAAATTTCTCCCAGAATAGCCGAATCCAGCGATAAATCCACTACGTTTCCGTCAGAAAAAAGTCGCGAATTCTCTACTACATCGTATATTCACCAAATTATTTTTATTAACAGACGTGGACCAATTCTAAGCCAGTGGTATCGCTGGTCATTGCTAGGCGCAAGAAATATTGATACCTGCGGTTTCTTGCGTCATTTTTTTATTCGCATTGCAAGGTGGGATAATCGCAATGCCAGTGAAAGGGTGAAGACGATGCGACGACTTGCAATAATTTTAACAGATGAGACTAACCGAATCGATCAATGTCATGACCACATCAAGGGTTCTAGTAAATGACTGCAGCTACAAATAAACAGAAAAACGCTATTTTCAACTGCCATATTATTTAAGTGAGGTCTTCTAATAGCTACTGTCTTTAGAATAGTACGAGCGAGATGTTTCATGATGGTTCACTTCTACATGATTTAAAGCCAGCACCTGTTTTCCCTTTCTTCAACCGATACCCACAGTAAATATACCTCAAACCCTGTACTTTGCTGCCTATCGTTCTCGATTGAGGCGAAGTCAACTGGTGTCGATAATGACATGTTAAATATTTTAGAGGTTTTTAAACATTCAGTTTCTAATGCCCTAACCTATTTGTGCAGTGTTGGTGAATATTATTTTTTCAGTATTGTTGCTACGCCAACTGTTCCAGAGGAAGTAGCGATGGAACGTTAACTTATAATTAAATTTCAGTCCTACCTGCGCGCACTTTAATACTCTTCTGCTGCAGAAATAATCATTTAGCTTTAAGTAAGAAATATAATTTTTATGATAATTTTTGGTTTTTTGATTTGTTTTTTTTTAATAAGACGCAGTGTTGCCACTGCATGGATTATTATTTAGATGGATTCTAAATCTGAAAGTTTTTGTTATGTTCTTACATAAAAGGGACAAAAATCATTAGTAAAGAAACGGTTGTCAGGACAACGAGACAAAGATCTAGACATGGTCAGATGTGACCGTAAGAGCCAAGAGTCACAACTGGTCACCTCTGCTAATGTTCATAAGTACGTACCTTTACACAAGTACGCCAAGAAGAAACACTGGCAGTCGAGAAGGACATCTGTGATTGACTACGAAATTTGCCAATGTACACCTAAAATGAGGCAAACGCTTGTATCTAATGCTAAAGAACAAAATTCTCTTCTTTGCCTATGTTCATTTACAGATTTAATTTCCATTCTATTGACGTTTTCAGTTAAATAATTACAAATTCATCACTCCATAAGAAATGTGAAAGGGTTTGCTTTTCGCCTTGAATAGTTTTTACGATGTGAAATCAAAATGCGCATAACGTTTACGTGGCCCTGTTAACTCAATTTAATCCGACGCCCAGTTTACATAAATCTTACATGTCAATGATCGTAATGGTCGACAACTCGTTTACTAACCCGCTCCCGTGGAGATATGTAAACCTTTTGTTATTCTTTAATTTTATGGTAATTGCATGGAAATGATCAGTGCATGACCTGGCTTGTTTTGTGTTCGACATTTGAACTGAAATGGGGGCATTTAGGGGAGAAACCTTATCATTAGAATTGGAGGAAATGAGATCTCGTACATCATGCATTACAATATTCTGAATTGAAACATCGTTAATAGACCACCCGCCTTTGTCAAAAGAAATGCATTACCCGGCCCTCAACTAATGTTTGCTATGTCAGCGACTGTTTGTATAGAGACCGTAAATCAGGCGCTGCATTACGACCACAATAAGAATCATATATTCTACCGCCAACAATTTTGCCAGTCATCGATCCAACGAATATGTATATGCTACATTCAAGATCAAGGCACTTACCGATATTTCTAATCCAATTTAAATCTTTTTTCAAAGCTGCATTTTGCCATGCCTATGGTATGCATCCATAATTAACCAAAGCAAAGGGAAGGAAGGTCACTCCTATCTAAGTACAATGTCAAGCTGGAAGGAACGATTTGTCGTCATTACTAATGACTTTATCAGTTATTAGATTTAATACAATGCATCGTCAAAGGAAGATGGACAGTTACTTCAAAGGTCCGGTAAATCGACAAAAAGAGATACTTCTCAAGATACATCACGTGTAGGGTTTGTTGGTCAGAGTCATTTGCATTCGTTCAAACTAAATCATAAGATTAAAATACAAAACAACCGTTAGGCGATATTACAATACTGCTTAGTATTTTTGCACTCCCTTACAACACTCTGAGGTGAACATTTGTACCAAGTTACGTTAAATTTGAGTCAGTTTTTCTTAACGTATCACCCGAATTGTGAAAATTTATCAAATATGCAAATTGGCGATTCAATAACACAATACTGTCACATGTAATTGCGCGCTATTCTAGCTTAGTGCGACCAACATCAGTGCAAAGTTTCATAAAATTAAGCGCAGTTTCTCTTTTTCAAAATTCATTAATTATGCAAATAAGTACTACTTATGCAAGCCACAACAAAAATAATGGACAAGCATATGTATTCGGTGGTGTATTATCCTTGTACCAATTTTGACAGGCATTGGCCCAGGCATATCTGAGACATCTGTGTGGAGGGACGCATTGACGTAAGATAAATCCCAGCCAATAACTATCGAAAACAACAGATATTATTGGACACGTGTACCCTTTAACTTCCAGCTTGTTTATCAAGACGCCCACTTGAATTCCAATGATTAAGACTGTATGTAGATCGGCTGACACTTGAGTGTTAAATTACCTGTGACTTTGTGTTTTTGACAATGTTTCAAATTCACGTGTAACGGCCCGATTTCATAAGGTCAGTTTACGTGCTATGAATGTATCGACGGCTTATATCTACCTCTCTGCCGAATAAAGCGAGGCAAATTCTGGAAGTTTAAGTGATCTTCCTAAAACTAGTAGATGAAGGAATGATGAAGCAAATATCAATAAGGATAAAAACTGTAGCCGTTTAGAAAATCGTTTTATCAAAGTCAACGTTTGTTTCGTGCTCATCAACACTCCTTTCGCGCCTAAAATCATTAACAACGGAGCTTCTATGACAGAAAACGTTGACTGTGTGCTGAATAGGATACATCTATTCTGGCCCCCTTTTAACTGACATAGTACCTATCAAATTAGTATTTGAAAGATTTTTTCTCTATATAATAGCGTAAATCGTCATGAGTCTTTTAATGGTATCGTTGATATGAGCTAATTGCTCTCGATGTCTATAATGGCCTACAAACCAACTCAACACAGTTGAAAATCGCTTTATGTAATTAAGTGTGAGCGTTTTATCGTCTCTAATTGGCAATAATGTTCATGCGACACTACTCATAGTCAATAAATATTCAAATTTCTTCTTTCAATTTTCAAACTACTTTACTGAAAATGGATTTTGTGTTATATATTCCAGTGTTTTATTGAGCACTCTGATTCGAATGAATAATCATTGTATTATTCCAAAATGGACACAATTACTGTTAATCACTGCTTAAAGGCAATTATAATTAAACATGTCAAAATTCAAAATTTAGAGAAGCAGATATTACATAAATAGGAATAAACCATACCAGAAAACTTCATACACCGGACAACGTTACAATCCGTCAGCACTTGGACAAGTTGGACGAAGAATATACTTGTTAACGGTAAGTGAACTAAAATGTGCAACGACTTTAATTTTGAATGTACTTTAGTAATTTGTTCTGTTGGCTATGCGAATCGTTAAGTCTATCAAGAACACATACTCTTTTTATTTATTTTTTCCTTCGTGATCTATTTTTTCTTCGGGTGGCGTTACATTAAAACTCCAAAGTTTTAGACAATTTAAATTTAACGCACACTGCTGAAAAAGTGAACGTTCGTAAAAACCTCTCGTTTTTTAAAAATGTTTGGCACGATACACGTTGGACTGTTTTTTTTGGTTTTCGTTTTGGAATAAACTCACAGTAATTTTATAGCCCTTTCCGTCATTAGCCATGATTGACAGGATTTATGCAAAACTCATGTAAAAGGATCAGGTCGAATAAAGATCAGCCAAATAGATCTTAGCAGCGTACCTTTATTGCAAACATTGCTTTGGGGATGGACGCGTGCCAACTCGTATACCAAAGCACCAGGGGTGTCAAAGAGAACCCAAGACGATGATTGGCAGACGATTTTAACGAAATACTATCAACTAGAGAAGCTGAATCGACGATGGAATCAAGTAGCCCGACCGATTCAGATGAAGGCTACGAAGCGAATCAAGCTCGGGGTCCCATGGCTCTAAACGAAGAGAGTGTTTCGAGCCAGAAAGTCAAGTTAAATGAAGATACGTATCATTAATTCCAGGCATAAAAGACAGGCTTGTCGTGTGTGTGAAACGGGAGGTACAGGATTGTGGGTAGATACACGACGGCTGATGACGACAGCCGTTGTAAGCATTGGAAAGAGAGGAAGTGCGTAAATAAAATGGCTGTCACAGAATTCGGAGACGGATTTCCCTCAATGAAAGGCTTCATTTAATTTCAACCAAATACCACCTTTGCATCCAAATCGATCTTCAGTGCGATTTGAGATACAACTTTCGACGGATCATGAAACGACTCTTTTCAGCAACTGCTGCCGGACACACATTTGCCCAGATTAGCATACACGAATATGAGTATTTCAAGCGATCGCAGACTGACAGTAAATGACCAATCACAGCACCGCTACTTCAAAGTGTACCGCTGCTGTTGTAAGAAATGAAAATCCTGTTTCCAAACTTCCTAAATTTCTAATAAAGTGGCCGTCACCGTGTGTCACAATACGTTTTAGATGCATACAGCGGTCTTCCCGACCCAGGAGCTACTGTGTTCAGAACGGTGTAAAACACCTGTTTCGTGAATGCGTTTCAGAAGATGAATGGAAAACTCAGAATTTCCAAGCGACAGTTGTTGAGTTATATAAGATTTAAAGCCTTATTACGCCGCACAAGAATATTACAAATATGTTAAATATTTGGATCGGGATGTGAATGCCTGTATTCCGAGCGAAATGATTCAACAATTTTTTTACAGCGCGACCAATGGAAGACATCTCATTATTACTCACCTCCGGGAATATAACTAGCACTCATGAATGGTCATTATTAATTTGCATAATGGAGGAACAGTTTCATTTTATGGTAAGGCTTTTAAAAATACGCAAAGCCTTATCAGTCCTCTCAAGGATATAGTCATAATTTGTTAAGTGTAATTTTTATCTGGATGTGAATGTTGTCCACTTCCTGCTCCATCTATTCTGATGTCTCTCAAACCTCTACTGTATCTCCAATCCGTACCCTCTATCACATATCCCATCCCTCACCCCTACACACTACCCATCAACATACACGAAGAAATCTTCACAAACATAAAGACCTCAGGTTAATTCTGTCTGATTTCGATAGTAGTAATCGCAGCCTTTATAATAGAAAGCTACTGTAAACTCTGTCAGTCACTGTAAGTTTTCACCCAATTGAATGCCATGAGAAGAATGCATCATGTTGCCCTACTAGTTCTCAGGGCGTCCCATGACGGATAATAACGATAATGTCATGTAATGATTTGCGGTTCACTCCCCTTTTTATACAACAAGACTCACAATGGTGCCCCCTAGCAACATAGTTGATGCTCATGCATTCCTGAAAGTACGCAGAGTCTCCTCGTCATCAAGATTTTAAGCATGCAGGAACGCCTTTAATCGCTGGTAGACCACCTGTGAAGACAATGACTTATTCTCTATATTAACTGGCCGCAGGTGTTATACGGCGAAAGATACCCTGTGCAAAGTCCCATGCACGCAGATAGGCTTGGGTGGCCGATGGAGATGCTGTATCAACCAAATATGTAATAATTAACAAACTATGCATTACTAACTAATATATAATAACACATAACCAAATATGTAATACTAACTCGATATAATGTAATAACACTTATCCAAAAATGTGATAACAGTAAACTTTGGATATAGTGATAAGCAAAATAAGAAAAAAATATGCCCAGCAACCATAA
The DNA here is from genome assembly GCF_041260155.1 of Ptychodera flava. Lineage (NCBI taxonomy): Eukaryota > Metazoa > Hemichordata > Enteropneusta > Ptychoderidae > Ptychodera > Ptychodera flava. The sequence goes on along the minus strand of NC_091938.1, from coordinate 28,513,530 downwards.
CCAAGCTCTTTAGTGACCAATAAACATTCAAAGGTTTTGGTGAAAATGAAGATTGTGAAGTGTCTAAAACTTGGCCAAGAAGTGCTCGATTTTATTTTGTGATTGATTATGATCTTTGTACAAATCACAATTTTCATTTTAACTGTAAAGTTACTTTGTCTGCGACATTATTCATATTCTCGGGCATGTAAACAAACCAGAACTGGGTATTTGTTGGCAGTCAGGTGGTTCAGCTCGACAAATCAAAATGCGATGGACGGGGCATGGTAATAATATCTCATTTTGGTACGCTTTTATCTCCCATTTATTATTATTACATATTTGGTTAGTATATAGTCTACGGTTGGGTTGCATGCTGTGATCAAATTGATATTTGGTTAAGTTTTATTACATATCGGATTAGTATTACATAGTCCGGTAAGTGTTGTTATGTTAACGCGAAGAAACGACACGGAGACAAAGGTTTGGCCAAAATCCAGGGACGATGGCACATACCAGCGTCGTCATTACCTTTCCCCTGGCGCCACTCGCGGATTTGAAAAGCCTCAGGGGAGGGCAGCATGCTACCAGGGGATGCACAGCGTGGGAGTTGAGGCGTCGTAGCTGCTTGGAAGGTGTTATGGGGTCCCTAACATGATCCAACAGAGCACATCAGGCAATGTACCACCGGGTACCCACTTGGACCAATGACAGTATCCCCATAGAAATTCATTGCGTTTTGTTGTCAAAACATAAAAAAGTGACAGTTCTCTTTATTTGTGAGCTGCTACCCTGCAGCGATGTTGCATTTTTAATTCAACCATTACAAACCATCGCCATTCTTGTCCTTACATACATCAGTATGCACACGAGATTACTGATATTTTCAACGTTCTGTGCTCAATTGAACAAGTATTCATTTGCATTTGCAGGTTTAAAAAAGGATACAAAGCGACAACTATGAAGATTGCATTACTTGCCCTTTTTCTAGTGTTTTGCAAGTTCGGGGTTGACGCAAAAAGGGTAAGTCGAAATTTTCTGATTTAAATATTAAAGAGTCTTTTTGACGAGAAAGTCTTATCTCATGTGTGCGTGCCTACATAGTAATTTTGTCCTTTGAATTCTCAAGTACAAGATTGATTGATGCGCTGATAAGGGCAGTCGTAGAGACGTTTTATCATGAAACAAACCAACGTGATTTGGGATAATTGGATGGTAAAATAATGTCGATTTAATCTACAAATGTAATCTTATCTGCTTTTCTTTTTACAGTACACATTTGTTTTTATGAGTAATTTGCAATATTGCAACATTCAGCTATATGGCACCTAACACTTTAAGAAATTGAAACAATATAAAAATCAATATTATTAAAAATAAGTTCCGATCGTATTTTTTCGTGGTAACTTTGAAAATTGCTTTAGGACGTATGGCTATGCTCATCTCAAGGTTATATTTGCAACCTATAGGGGTAACCTATCATGAACGGTAACGAGAAGAGGACGCTCGAAAGAATGATTTGTACTAGATGCATATGTTACTTACTAAACTTTTGTGATCTTCCAAAATCTTCTTTCTTGCTTTCTTTCTTTTTTATGATAGAGTTTATATCTCTTAGTACGCCATCGTAGCTTGAATCCTAGGATATTAGATTCTTTGTACAACCAATTTGAAACAGGCCCAACGCGTTTCTTATAACATTGGACAAAATTTATCTTCAGATTACAAACAACTACAGCATCTCTAAATTACGTTTCTCATCACTGATCTGTCGAAATGGTGCAATGATGGGAAAGTGGCTAAGCTAGGTACATGATATCACAAATATTGTAATGTAATTGTTTTAAAGTTCCATTAGCTGTATCTTCTAGCGATTTTTCCGTTAGTTTTGATTGAAATGATCACTGGCTCATGTTGAATAGCCAGTCAAATAAAAGAGAATCGCATATTGTTCGGAAACATTACGTGCCCTACAACTAAATAACATGTTATTTTACAACGAAAATTTCAATTTTTGTCCGGACAGAAATACAAACTCTGTTGACACGCGGATTGCAACGTAGGCATTCTTCTGCACCTGCGCGAGCCATTTAAAGCAATTTCAAAATAAATATTCATTACTTATGCCCGGTACTTACGTCGTAGTCCATTGTCCGAGCACGTTGCGTAGCCAGATGTCTGGCAATCCACGACGCAATGTTGTTTTGATCCCGCTATAAAGGTGAACCTGTACATCTCGCGTGATCGCGGCGTCACCATATCTGTGTTCTCCCGAGCACGCTGAGCATGCAAGACGTCAACAAACGAGCTCGGAAGGGCAACACGTTTGAACAAAAATTAGCAGTTTTATGTTGCTATAACATTACTAATCATGTTTGTTTCTTCGTAAAACAACATTTTGCAACAAATATGAGCCTCCAACATGGAATTTCCCGAGGTAAAAAATGGTCAAAAGTTAGAAATAATGGCCCTTTAATTAAAGAAGTTATGCATGATTTCACCATGGATGATTCAAACTAATTGCATAAGATGTGGAAATAATTGAAAAACAACTCTACACAAAGTATGCCGAAATTCTGTAATAGTGTAATTTGTCGCTTGTTATGCGGTGTTAGTGAACGATGTTGTGCCTGCGACATAAACACTTTTTCTGGTTGGGATAAGCATGGCATATTTCAGAAACTTTTAGTCTTGTAAGGCATATTTCAGAAAGGTTTAGTCTTGTAAATGTATATTATGTATTTTGGTCGTTTAATAGAACCATTGAGAAAGGTGCTCTTAGTGAACCTGACTAACTTGTGGTATGCACTCTTATCTAATCTTGTCTGTATTGAAATCAATCTGTTTGTTCACTCGACAGCAATGTACCCAAGACGATTTGGAAGGGTGCGAACGGATGTTGACCGATTACACTAGAAACCCAGACAACTGGTCTGAAGAGCACAAGACAATCCTCTACTGCGAATTTGTTCGGGTAACATTCTGTCTGCAACAGTGTCTCGGTAGTCAGTGTATCGCTGGTTTCCGCGAATAATTGATTACATTCAACTATTAATAGAACAGCATTGAGTAATAAGGTTGAACTACAAGCTCGTAAAAATTGCCAAACGTAACGTTGGAAAATAGAGGTTGGGTGGTTTCATGCAATGTTTTTCAGCAATTGCTGATTGCGCAGACAGAAATCTATTATATTTGGAAAATTCAGGTTCGTTTGCAGTAATTTGTAAGTCTCCACGAGTGAGTTATCGTTACTTTAAAATGCATTCTTAAAGTTTATACTTTAAATTTAAATTAACGTTAGTTCACTCACAAAAATTGAGCAATTGACGTGAAATTATTTGAAGAAAGCCCTTTGTCGTTTATCAAAACCACCAGCGTCGCGTCGTCTTTGTTTATCTTATATATGCTGGTAGGAAGGGTATAGATGCAACAACGTTCAAGGAGGGAGGGGGGCTTGCCTTTGCCTTACTAGTCCCACAAAAGGTCTGCCTACTGCAAAATCTTAATATTCATCAGCTTTATTTTGAAAATTGTAAGATGTTGCACTGACAGTGTGCGCTGAAAACGTTTACACCTTAGCTAGTAACTGAGGAAGTTGACAAAACACCTTTCATTTTCAGAGGCGTTTCGTTTGCTTGGCACACCTTGACTGTGACCACAGAACAGATATAGAAGGCATGGACATAACCATCGAAGAGTGGTTGGGTATGATCAGACCAGGAATTGTGAAAATGGAAGCATTTGGATTTTGTGATGGCACGGAAAGTGAGTACCTGACTTCTCAGACCGAAATAAATCTTTTGACCACCCCTTTAGTCAAACAAGCGGTAATTAAAACAGCAGTGACTGCTATTTATATTTATTTGTTTTTACAAAGCTGTACTAACATTGATTCTGCCGTGACTTGAGAAATAATTACATTTATTGAAGTTTATTGAATGTTGAGATGGGTTTTTTGGTTTTTTGCACCTGAATAGCATAAAATGAAATAATTTAGCCCTTTATTTAAGATTAATAGAAGTCACTCAGAAAAAAATTATGTATGCGCTATACGCTCTCTTAATATATGTATCCTACACCACTCAACCAAACGATAACAAGACCGTTAAAGTCTTCCCCACAGAGACAAACCTACTTTCCGTTCTTCTAACTGTGTCATATCTGTTGGTTATGTCCGATATGCTGGCTCTAACCACTGGGTTTTCCAACTCTTCTAGGTACCGTAGATGTAGACTACGACGACCCCTGCGACGACTACTACGTTCAGAAAAACTGCTCTGTGGCACTGTCCGATTACCTGAAAAGTCGTTATGCACTGACATGTTCTGCCATGCTCAAAGCAGGTCCTTGTTTTGGATATTTGAAAAAGCTATGTGGCTTACCGTCACACACGCCGCCTGGGCTCAGCCCGTATCAAGTCCTCGCCGAAAATGGCAAGTGCGTGTTGTTTTACGATTCCTCAGACCCGGTTTTCCAAAAACAAGAGGATTATAGAACCGAACACGGTCTGGGTTATTTTGCGTATTTCTAATACTGCCATATGATTTTGTTGTTTACTACATACGTTAAAGGCTTCATAGTTGTAAACAATATAGTTGCCCAATATTAGTAAGGTGGACATCGATCATGGAAATTTGTTGAAACGTTTACTTTGTTCATGCTATCTATACTTTCAGGATAATTTTGTTAACGTTATGCCATAGTGTTTTTCACTAGTATACAGCAAATGAGTTAAGACACGTCTTACGGCGTTAAAAAGTTAGAAGTCTACATGCAGCTTCATAGGCTACAGTTGATGAGATGTAATGCCTATATCTCAGACTAGATTGATAATCATTCAATGATTTCTTTTTCGATGCATGCGTATTATTTTCAGTTTTGTTTTTATCATGCTGGAGTGTGCATCATGTGTGCACGACGAAGCCAATCCATTCGCTCGTGAAATCTTGTTAAAATGACATCTACTGTCGTTCACTTCTATTCTTTACTAATTCTCATAGTGCAATAAATGAACCCTGTTGTCATACAGGAAGCAAACAAATATTTTACTGTGTACCTTTGTCTACATTTTGCTCACCTGTCGATGCCAAAATGTTTCATATTTTGAAATTTTCGCAAACTTCTTTTTTTCCATTTGAACTAGCTTTCAGAACAAAATAGCAAAAGACACCAACTAAGTGGAACACTTCAAGCCAGTCAATAAATTCGATCGATTTATGATATTTGCAGTTGATCTCCTTTGCGAAAATGGATATGTCTCTTTTGTGAGACGAAGTCACATTCTTCCAGTTGACAAACTTTAGGATTCATTGACCGGCATGAAAATATTGCAGGCATCGCCTACAAAAGTTTATGATTTAGAAGTTATATGTGATAGAGTAAGTTTCAAGTACATTAAACAAACAATATTCATTTTGAGTAACTGTATGGATATTCGACAAGTCCTATCCCTCTCCTAGAAATCAGCCATGACGTGATAAGGTAATGACGTAAACATAGGTCTCACATTGTCACAATTTCAGGACGACATTTTCCCGCTCAGATTCCTGATGACTAGTACTCCTGTTGATGCAAATGAGATATAAACCGTTATAGCTTGGTTTGAATGTCAATGTCAGCATAATGTCATTTTGCATAAAGCGTATGCAGTGTGCTTTGGTCGTGATCTTGCTGACCGTTGACGCCAGTACCAGCACATCGTTGGCAACAACTTAAAAAAACGAACTCGTCGGCTTCCGCTAGAATTGATTTTGTTTCAAATATTAAGATCATCTAAGATTCGTTCTACAAAATACATCGTCGCTTCACGCAATCACTATCGTTTGTAAAATAGCAAAGGAAAAGATTGTGTTACACTGAACTTTGACTGAATGTGCCCTATCGTAAACCCCCTCATTCTCCGACAATCGAACTCATGCTCATGACTGACCGTGCTCATTCATTATACATTTTGACATTATATGATTTCAAGAAAATATTGATATGTTCAGCAATTTTTAGTTGATCAATATGAACGATATTCTCGGTTTTCCTATACCGCACCGGTGCTCGCAGTGCTGTGCTGCCGGAACTGTGCTTTGTGGACGATTCAGCATGTTGCTCATCGTGAACAGTAAGATATTTTGGAGACAAGCTACCCTAAATGCAAAGTAATTTAAAACTTTACCGTCAATATTTGTCCTAACGTACATGATCTTTGAAATGAATAGAGTTTATAAGAGATATCCCCAAGTAGACTGTTCACTGGTGAGCAACGTATTGGTCCTCTCTTTTAATAATGTTAAAATATGACATTATGCATGAAATTAAAGTACCTAGCACTGACACCTGGTGCACTGCAGACAGTGAGTTGTGAGATGATGCAGATAGCTTAGTTTTCAAAAATAATGACGGAAGGAGGCAGGGGTGTCATTCCTAAGACAGAGTTCGTGAGTAGGCTTGTATCACTCTCAACATGTGATTCATGTAATAATAGTTAGGCCTAAGTATACGTTTATTTTGACATATCAAAAATCACAATATCAAGGAAAACACAAGTCTACAGAATAAACTTGACATTTTATATAGTGAAGACATGGAGTTAAGTCCTCGGATATTTACAGTGATACAAAAGTTAAAATCAGTCCCATGCTGTTTCAACAGAGACTCAAGAACTTTATATTAAGCTCGTGGACCAATTATCGGCGGCAGAGGATAAATGTGTTCCCCGTCATGTGACACTCTTCATTTAAAATCCATTCGAGTGATAGCAGAACAATTTATTACTCATTTTACAGCATCTTGTGATCTATACACTATATATGAGGACAGTGGCAAGTAGAAGAGGACCGTCATTACAATCAAAACAAAACAAGGAAAGTCATACATGGATGGCCGAAGATAGGCCTAAACTAGTATGGCTTTGTTCGTTCATTAATATACCGCATTCAGTAACTTTCCGCACTAAAACTAACAAACAAGTTTTTTGGTCGAAAGTTCTTTGCTACTGTACAACAGCTATTAAAGGAGGATTGTCCAAGCAAAGTTACAAATGCTGTAGGCAATGCCGAGGTCGGAATTTCCACTTGTAAGGTACTTTTAATGTCAAACTTTGTAACGATTCTTTTATTTTATCTTCTTCTCGAGAAAGGTAAGCTTTCTTGACAGTATAGCTTCATGCATCATTGTTTCAGACGCTCTAGGAAACATCACACAAACGATCGAAATATGTTTTGTTTTACTATAATCATTTTAATACTGAAATTTTAAACTTTTTCTTATTATTGCCTTTTGTCACTTTACGCTGTTCATATCTTTGTACATCAAGTGATAGTTTCTCAGATGTTTTACAAGTAAGTCATCGCTTCTGTATGAATCGCTCCGCACTACGAGTGCACACTACGTACGCAGGTGGCTTCATGCAGACTGTGTCGATTGATCGGCTTCGTGACCATACTCAGTACCCTTGCAGTAGATAATGTTCCAACTTCGATCTTTCAATAAAGCATGATGACATAAACGTCTAATTTCTCCTAATCGCTTAGTTCATAAGTTACTCGAGGGATGTAAAATAACATGGAACGGCAAAATCCCTATTGCAGACACTTGTGTTTCCTACTGTGTCTAACCTCAAATATTTAAATCTGGGCAAATCATGCTTATTAATAGACTTGCTGCTTTGCCTGACTTTCGATTAAATGTGACCAGCCCATCGTGGTCATTTGAGTATGGAAACATCGTTGTGGGAACGTCACTAATCGAGATAACTGTTAGACACCCAGTACCTATCCTGATGAGACAAGCAGAAAGTCATCGGTTATGAGTAAAAAGTGGCCAATGCTAACACCAATATTATTCTGTTTCATAAAATGGGAAGAATAGAAAATTGATTTTTGTTGTAGCATATGATAATGTGCAATGTCGTTTTTCTGAGGATAAGTGTACTTTCTGGGCTCCCACCATATGCCAAATCCTTCATTTTACAAATCCCATATCACTGTTTGTATTTAGCGTATACCTTCTTGAAAAGCTATCATGAAGTTAGATGACTATTACCATCGTGTATCGAGGTACGTTACTACTCAACTGTCCCCTCTGTGCCCATAGGGGAATACGAAGTGATATGTTGAATATACATGGAGTAAAAATGCCTATACGTGGATAAAAATCACCCGGCTGCACGGAAGTTTGAATGTAAAACACGAGGGACATGTAACGGATAAACATCATGGATTTCAATCCATTAGTCCGCATACTCTAAGCACTTGTATGATAAAGTGATATAAACTTACTTCAATTTTTGTGCTGTGTCAGTATGCTTCTATGTAGTAAGTTATCTGTCACAATATAATCTTGAGATTTAGTATAATACTTTGTTTTATCGTAAAGCCATGCCAATCCATTTCCATCATGGTGCCGTTTACCGTAAAATATCAGTCGTGATAGTTACGGTATGTATCGAGATATGCAAGAAAAATGTCATCGTTTTCGGAGTATTTCCGAACTTTATTTGCAACATGATAGTAAACAATATCAAATTGCTGCCGCTTTCCGCATAGGATGTAACATTTGGAGACATCAAAATAAGATTGGCTTTAAGGAGCAAGGATCTATACAGTCTCAATAAGATGAACCTGGCAATAATATAAGGTTATTCCCAAAATACCGGGATTTACGTCCAGTTCATCGTGGCAGCGGAGGTATCGTCCGAGACGCGTAGCGTCGAGGACAATACCGAAGCATACGATGTACACCTTTTAAGTCCAACTCTACCAGAAAAAAGTCAAAATTGAGGCGTCTTTCGGATGCCCGTCACGCACTGTACTGAGCGATGATCCCGAGCAGGCTGGGGACGCGTTGAGCGCGTACGCTAAGCGCGAAGAACGAAATTTCAACCAATGCTGCGCTGTGCACATGGTAGAAATTGTACGTCAGCAGCATAATTTCACTCGAATTCACAGGTTTTGGACTAATTATGATTTAAACATGAAGTAGTAAATGCTAAGAAGTATATATTCTTGTATAAAATGTAAAATATTATCTTCTTTTTCCCCATGTTGACGTAAAAATGTGTTAAGGTCAAAGGTCAAATAGCGTCCAATAACCTCTAAAGTTATTGTACTCAGCGTCAAAGTTATTGGACTCCGCATCTCCTGATACCGAAACTTACTGTACGACGAAACTCCATAGGTTACAGACGCAGGTGTATAATAATATCATTAAGTGACTGAAAATGAATCAAAGTTCTTGTCATTTTTTGTACAAACTCTAGAAGAGATATTCCACGGTTCGCACCGCTTACCTGCAGCTGCTTGCAGGTAGTAAGCGCTTGGCGTGAGAGTGTGATAATTTCTGGTGACGTGGCAATTCTTGACGTATAAAAACCACACCTCTACTCTTTTAAGACAACCAGGCGCAATCAATATCATCAGGATCTTGAAGTAGAGGAGAGTTTTTGAGGGATAATAACTATTGTAATGCCCTATTAGACTAGTAGTTCTTCTTCCCTTGTAACTTATGCAGGGTCATGTTATTCCTTTAAACGCTTTAAAGGTATACAGTCACCTGTAATCTGAATATGCCCATATATGGTCAAAGGGGTGTTCCTTGGTATTCAAAATGCCAATGTGAGGGCCCTGTTTTGAAAAGCGACCACCCGCTTAAAATCCGTTATTCGTTAGATTTTCTCTTTCCATGGTAACTGTGGCAAAATTGGAACAGGTGACAGCATACCTTTAAACGCTGGTCAATGCCTCACATCAGTGGTAGCGATGCAGTGCCCCGGTCATCCACAACACGGGTGAAAATAAGGAATACCCAACACATTTCTTTGTGAATAAGATAGGCCACCAAATGGTTGACCATTGAAAACTGTAACTGTTGATACATCAGTAGCACAAAACAAGTGACATTATAATAACTAACCTACTTTTACATCAAATAAAGTTGTAGTGGTGAAATACATCAAGTAGGCCACAACATTGGTGCCCAATAAACGGTCACACAAAACTAATTTTCCTTACGATAATAAAGCCCCACTAGCTGTAATTCATGAATTTTTGTAAGCTCAAAATATCTTTCTATTCTCTCCTGGTTTTCCTTGCATTCTACCCTCTGAAGGGATAGGAGATTTTATTGCACTTGGAAATCATCCCTTTTTGAAATATTTGACAAGCAAATTTAAATTTTAATGGTCATTTTGATTTCCGCAATTTTCGAAAATCGGGAATATTACAAAGGAAACAGAAGTTACAGTGTCACAGAAAACATTCACCCCTATCACAGAGTAATATCATAGACAGAGTGGCAACAGCTATTGTTTAAGGCGTGAAGCGGTTACGTAAGCAATCCATGTTTGCCTCGCCTCACGAAGCTTTTGGCTCTCTTTTCCGAAGAGTGCCGACCATGCAACCTTCGGTAATTTTCGGATTTTCACCAATTGTAAAGCGAAAGTATGTTCGACAAAGCTTGTGTTGTTGTTGTCGTGTGGTGCTGATCGGAATTGATGTGCTGGCGAAAACGGGAGTGTTTTGAGCTTCAGGAAAATGAGTTTTACCGTTTTAAAAATTCCTCTCATATTTTTATGAATATATAATGAGTGTGTTTGAACCAAATTTGAAAGTCTTTTATCGATACTGTCTGGTTTTACTCAATGGTTTACGGTTAGTCATACCATCTTTTACACGTGCGCCAAGAAAGGACATGTTTATGAAACTGCTGTCGTGTTATGTTTTGATTGGCGTGAGGCAGTGTTTCTGGCCTGAGAGCTCACAAAGTAACTATGGTTGCTACGCGACTGGCAGTACGATGCCATCTCGTCGTATGTTTCGCATAATCTCGTGTAATTATCAACCACAAACCAAGCCTCCAAAAGTTTAACACCTTTTAAGCTCATTTTAATATGAAAAGCCAATAGTCTACCGAGACGACCATGGAACAAAAGGCATGCAAGTGTTGCCACTCTGTCTATGATACTCTGTGCCCCTATGCATAACTTTGGACTATACTGTGCAGTTCATGTGAATATTTCAGTGCAGATATGCGCAGTAGCCACGGTTTTGCTTTTCCGCACAGGACTGCGATTAACGGGCAAGCGTTTAAGGCCGATTAAAATGATGAGGGGGCCTGGGTGAATTCGGGGGGATTCGAACATTCTAGCGGTAGTAGAGGGGGTACTTGAAAGTTTTCTCTGCCTATAGAAGGAACCTGAAATTATTTTGTCTCCTAACATTTTGATATCGTCCAAAGGTTTTGTCTCATTATGATTTTATGACGTTAATCTCGAAAAAAAATCTAAAAAGTTTCGTAAAAAACAACATGTGGCCTTGTAATGGGGCTGGAGCTAAAACTGTCGATAATTGTTTTAATATTTCGATACAATGTATCGATGCAGTTTCTAGGTGTCTCTGTACAGTATGCTGAAAAACACAACATTCAGTTTGCCAACCAGTAAGTCATCGCTTCCGTATGAATCGCTCCGCTCTACGATACGCATATGGCTTCATAGAGACCGTATCGATTGATCAGCTACGTGATAACACTCAGTTTCCTTGCTGTAGATATTTTTTATCGTTTGCTTGTTTTTATGAAGCAACGCTGATTCCATAAAAGTCCAATCTCTCCTCATCGTTTAGTTAACGAATTACACGAGGATACACAATTAATTTGAACTGCAAAATCCAGATTGCAGACACTGGTGTTTCCACTGCGTCTAATTGTGGCCAGCCGTCTATTGTCATTTGAGTATGGGAACGTCGTTGTTTGAACGTCACCAATGGGGATCACCGTTGGACAAATACGACCAAGTACCTATCCCAATACGACAAGCAGGAGGTTATCAGCTACGAGTAAAAGATGGCTGATGCTAACAACAATATCAGTCTATTTCATTAATGAGAAGAATACCAAATTGATTTGTTAGTGTGGTAGCATGTGATAATGTGCCAGTTCGTTTTTCCGTGCTAAACGTACTTTCTTTGGCTACCCACAATATGCCAAATACCGCATTTCGCAAATCCCATATCACTATTCGCATATGGCGTATGCCTACTTGAATAACTGCCATGAAGTCAAATGACTATTACCTTCGTGTATCGAGGTATATTACTCCTCGATTGCGCCCACTCCGCCCATAGGGAATACGAAATCATATGTTGAAGTAAAAATACCTATACGGTGATAAAAAATCACTTGGTGCATCGAAGTTTGAATGGAAAACACAAGGGGAATATGAAGGGTAAACTCCATGGATTTCAATCCATCAGTCGACAATCGCAAGTTGGAAACACTTGTAAGATAAGGATGACGATATAAACTGTCTTCAATCCTGGTGTTATGTCAGCATGCTTTTGTGTAATACGTTGTCTCTCACATTAAAATCTTGGGATTTAGGCCTAATATAATCCTTGATTTTATCATACACCAATGCCAATCCATCTCAATCATGATGGCGTTAAATGTCAGTCGTGATAGTTACGGTATGCATCGAGATATGTACGATAAGCGTCATCGATTTTGGAGTATTTCCGAACTACATTTGTAACTTGAAAGTAAACAAAAGCAAAATGGCTGCCGCTCTCCGCCTACGATGTGATATTGGCGACATCAAAATTTGAAGGGCTTTAAGGAGCAAGGATAGAGTAGCTTAAATACAGGGCTGATAAAATGAATCCGGTAGAATATCCTTTAGTAACTGCACAGAGTAACATAGACAGAGTGGTAACGCCTGCATGCCTTTTGTTTCATGGTCGTCTCGGTAGACTATTGGCTTTTCATAATAAAATGAGCTTCAAAGGTGTTAAACTTTTTGGAGGCTTGTTTGTGGTTGATAATTACACGAGATTATGCGAAAAATACGACGAGATGGCATCGTGCTGCCAGTCGCGTAGCAACCATAGTTACTTTGTGAGCTCTCAGGCCAGAAACACTGCTTCACGCCAATCAAAACATAACACGCCAGCAGTTTCATAAACATATCCTTCCTTGACGCACGTGTGAAAGACGGTATGACAGATCGTAAACCATTGAGTAAAACCAGACAGTATCGATAAAAGACTTTCAAATTTGGTTCAAACACACTCATTATACATTCATAAAAATATGAGAGGAATTTTTAAAACGGTAAAACTCACTTTCCTGAAGCTCAAAACACTCCCGTTTTCGCCAGCACGTCAATTCTGCTCAGCACCACACGAAACAACAACACAAACTTTGCCGAACATACTTTCGCTTAACAATTTGCGAAAATCCGAAAATTACCGAAGGATTCATGGTCGGCACTCTTCGGAAAAGAGAGGCGAGAGCAACCTGAGGCGAGGCGAACATGGATGGGTTACGTAACCACTTCACGCCTTAAACAATACCCGTTGCGACTCTCTCTATCTTTCTCTATGGTAACTGTAATACATCAAAGATCTTGTCATTTTGGAAAAAACTCCAGAAGAGATATTCTACGGTTCGTACGATACCTTTTACCTGCAGCTGTTAGTAAATATTAGCGCTTGAAGTGAGAGCGTGACTATTTGTGGTGACGTGGCAATTCTTGACGTATAACAGCCACAACTCTACGATATCCTTTTTAAGACAACCAGGCGCAATCGACATCAAAAGATTTTGAAGTAGAGAGTTTTTGAGGTATAATGAATATTGTAATGCCTCATTAGACTAGTAGTTCTTCTTCCCCTGTAACTTATACTAGGTCATGTTATCCCTGCAAACGCTTTAAACGCTGGTCAATGCCTCAAATCAGTGGTAGCGATGTAGTGCCAAGGTCATCTATAACACGGGTAAAATAAGGAATACCCAACTCATGTCTTTATGGGTGCAATGGACCACCAAATGGTTGATCATTTATGAAAACTGTAACTGTGATACATCATGCAACCTACAAATAAATGACGAACAAACGTAGCACAAAACAAGTGATTTTATAATAACTGACCTACTTATACATCAAATAAAGTTGCAGTGGTGAAATACATCAAGTAGGCCACAAAATTGGTGCCGAATAAACTGTCACACGAAATAGATTTCATTACAATCATGATTAAAAGCCAATCATGATTAAAACCCCACTAGCTGTACCTCTTGAAATTTCTTGACCTCAAAATGTTTTTCTATTGTCTCCTGGTTTTCTCTGAATTCTACCCTCTGAAGGGATATGGGCTTTTACTACTTTACGAAACATCCCTTGTGGAACATTTGACAAGAAAATACAAATTTTAGTGGTCATTTTGATTTCTCGCCATTTTCAAAAATTGATAATATTACCAAGGAAACAGAACATACAATGTCACAGTTGAAAACATTCACCCCTATGAATTACATTGGATAACTCTTTGCAGTTTTGTAAAGATTTTAGCGCAGATATGCACAGTATGGATCTTGCTTTTCCTCATGGGGCTGCGATAAATATTTGGGCACACGTTTAATCGCGGCTTTATTTTATCTTGTTCAAAATTACAGTCCCGGCTGGTACTTATTATACTAAGTGTATATACACACCTTAATTAGTACATTCTCACAAACTTATTTTAGCTTGAAAGTGAAATAGTAAAAAGTAATGCTGAAAGATACAGCTGGTTGGGCTTTAACATGTTCATTACCGTGAATTACATAAAGTGAGCTACAAATTAAGTGTCCAATTGACAATCTAACAAGAGTACACCTCACACTAAGTCATTTAATCTTGACCCAATCCTGTGGGGGCCCACACAAACATCTGTATGTGTTCAATTGCGGTGATAAGGGGAGAATATGGGCTTTTTTAAGCTCAGATGAGGTCTAACTGCCGAAATGTCTGTCCTGCTTAAAGGACTGTCTGGGGCAAACGAGGACCAGCATAAGGGGTGACCACTTTACCTCCACCAGAGGTGGCGCTGTACGAAAGTTTGCATGAGATAAAATTCCATCCATACAAACCTTGGAGACATGCTAAATAAGACCGCGTTCAAAATGGTTAGGGGGCTGGATCAAATCAGGGAGATTCGAACGTTCTTGGGTAGTCGAGGGGGACTTGAAAGTTCTGCTCTGCCTATAGAAGAAACGTGAAAATATTTTGGCTCCCAACATTTTGATGTCTTCCAATGGTTCCAATGTTAGTAATACTTTTAGAAAATCTAGCACCATTATGTCGCATTTTATGACTTTAATCTCGAAAAAATCTGGAAATACATAAATGCCATTAAATTTTCGTAAAAACAACAAGTTGGTCTTGTAATGAGACAGGAGCAACTGTCGATAGTTGTTTCAATATTTATATACAATGAATCGAATACAGTTTCTTGGTGTCTCTGTACAGCATGCTGAAAACATGATATTCAGTTTGCCAACAAAGAATTTTTCTTAGATACTTACAAGCAAGTCATCGCTTCCATATGAATCGCCCCACACTACGATACGCATATGACTTCATACAGACCGTGTCGATTTATCAGCTACGTGATTAACTCAGCCCCCTTGCTGTAGATATTTTTAATAGTTTGTTTGTTTTTATAAAGCAACGCTGATTCTATAAAAGTCGAATCTCGCCTCATCGTTTAGTTCATGAGTTACACGAGGGATGCACAATTACTATGAACGGCTAAATCCGGCATGAACACCGATGTTTCCAACTGTGTCTGATCTCAAACAGTTAGAACTGGGAAAATCATCAATGATTACTTTATACGTGGTGGATTGGCTGCGTTACAACTAAATGAGGCCAATCAACCACGCTCAAATGAGTATTGAAACATCGTTGTTGGAACGTTACTCATGGAGATCAACGTTAGACAAATACGACCTAGTACCTGCAACTAAGACGAGCAGGAAATCTCCAGCTGTGAGTAAAAGATCGCCAAGGCTAAAATCAATATCAGTCTATTTCAATAAATGAGAAAAACAGAGAAAATTGATTCTTGTTGTAGTATGCAATTCCGTTTTTCCGTGGATAAATGTACTTTCTTAGGCTCCCCATCATATGCCAAATCCTTCATTTCACAAATCCCATATAACTGTTTGCATTTGGCGTATACCTACTTGAAAAGCTGTCATGAATTCAGATAACTATTACATTCGTGTTGCGCCCTCTCTGCCAAAATGGGTACATACGAAATAATGTGTTGCCGATACATGAAGTAAAAATACCTATACGATGATAAAAAAATCACTTGGTGCATCGATCTTTCAATGGAGAACATAAGGGAAATATGAAGGAAAAAATCCATCAGTCCGCACAGTATGAGCACTTCTAAGATATAGGTCACGATATAAGCCATCTTTAGTGTTACGTCAGCATGTTTTTACATAATTTGTGATCTCTCACATTGGAAGCTTGAGATTTAAGTATATTATTTCAAATATAGAGCGGAAGAATGGGTCTACTCAATTTTCAGGAAATGTAGTGAAGCATTTACACTGTTAGTGTAGTAATGAAGTGATACAAAAATGGAAGAAAAGAATATAGAAATAACGGGCGACGCGCTGACCATTAACGTTTATATGGGGGCAAGGGCGAGAGGAAAGCCAAAATTAAGCCTCGCCCGTTAATTTGGCTTTCCTCGAGCCCGCACCCACAAATAAACGTTAACGGTCAGAGCGGAGTCTGTTATTTCCATTATATTATCGGCGAACCTAAGAAAACCGTCAAAATTTCCGACGTTTTCAGTAGCGAACGACAACTGGGCCCAGAAACCTAGCATTACTCGACGCACTGTCACGCGCGCTGTAAAAAATTGGCAAATCCGGAGATGTTTTCAGAAAGAAGTATCTCAACTTGACATTTATTTTTTTTATTAAATATATTTAGCACAATAACCAAATTAATAAGAAAAAAGTACAGAATGTAACAATTTACAACACCAAAGGAGACAACGGAGTATTTGTGCATGGATAGCACAGAAAAGTCCGAAGACTTATTTCCACTGTGGTCCATGAAAAGAAGACCACACAATAAATATAAATATAAAAGATGACAAAGAATTCAAAATTAAGTGAAAAGACAAAATGCGCAAAACAGTCGAATAAAAAGACAATCCTGCTGCCGGTTTAAGACACACAAACAACAACGATAAAAGATCGGTAATAAAAACATCCAATTGTAAACATACAAGGTAAAATGGATATACAAAATCAATCTAAAGGTCAAGTACGCTATAAAAATTTCTCTTCAACAAGCGTTTAAAAGCATTGTTTGATGAAGTCAGCCGTATATTACATGGTAATTGATTCCATAAATTCGAGGCAGAATAGTGAAAACCAGTTTGAGCGAATTTCGCACCGAATGGAATATAAATAGAGAGGTCACCATGGCGAATGTTATAATTGTTAACGTTGCTTTTCATCACCACAATAGATGAGAGATAAGAAGGGCCTTTCCCATGAATAATTTTATGCATCAGATTTGACTTTAAATATTCAATTCTTTTGTCCACAGGGAGCCACCCCAATTTTTTGTAGTGAGAAGCATCAATATGTTTTCGCGGATGCAACCCCAGGACAAATCGAATAATTTTATTTTGTGTTGTTTGCAACCGATGTTTTCAGCCCAAGGTACCAATAGGCACCGGCATAATCAAACAGACAATTTATCTAGGCATTTGACAAGAGTTTTCTTAAGTTAGTTTCCAAAAAATTACGTTTACGGTAGAGAAATTTCAATCTGGAATTTGCCGTGTGAATCACTTGCCAGGCCATACTCTCACCTGATAATGTTTGATCTAAATCAGCTCCTAAGTAATTGACGACATCCCTCGCAATGATTTTTGTGTTATTACACGTTATGAAAAGTTCGGAACACCTCCGTAATTTATGGTTAGACCCAAATAGAATTGACTCTGTCTTACCAAGATGCAGTGATTGCTTGTTATCGATCAACCATTCATTTAAATTGTTCAAATCCAAATTTAATCTGTTTTGTATTGCGCAAACATTGGTATCCGATACAAGTAATGCAGAGTCGTCGGCATAAAGAGAGAGTTTACAATAAACAGCTGAACACATGTCATTTACATCTAGCGAAAATAATAGCGGGCCTAATATCGATCCTTGGGGAACACCGCAATTGACCTGATTTAACGAAGATGTAAACCCATTTACACTAACCACCTGTTGTCTATCTGTCAAATATGATTTAAACCAATCAATGGCCTCTTCTGTCATGCCCATAGCTTTTAGTTTACACAACAAAATAACATGGTCAACAGTGTCAAATGCTTTTTGAAGGTCAATGAGAACCATTCCCGTCAGATTACCCCGGTCAATTTGATCTTTGATATGATCTGTGATGTGAATAAGACAGGTGTCTGTGGAATAACCCGGTCTGAAACCTGATTGGAATTCATACAACAAATTATACTTCGCTAAATATGCTTCCAGTTGGTCAAATACATTCTCTCTAAAACCTTTGAGACAACTGATAGAACTGACACGGGCCTATAGTTGCCCTCAAAAGTCTTATTACCTTTCTTGTGGATTGGCATCACTTTTGCACATTTGAAATCTGCGGGAATAATACATTGACGAATAGAAAGATTGATTATATGCGTCAATGGTGTGACTATCTCTTCCGCACCGTCCCTGAGGAATCTTACAGAAATGTTGTCCAAACCAGTTGCCTTATGTACGTCTAAAGCTAAAATATGTTTCAAAACCTCGTTTTCATCCACTATGGACAGCTAAAAGAATTTTGTTCAACACCTTTCTTGTTGTAATAACGTTTAACATGATCGGGGCCATCTTTAATTACCAGACGCCTGTGGTAATTTATCAACCAGTATTGAAGATATATTACAAAAGTAATCATTGAATTTCTTTGCAACCTTATGCTTATCAAAACATAGACTGTCACCTATGACCAAGCTAATGTTAGTCAAAGTTGCTTTTGATTTTCTCAAAGACATGCCCAAATTCTTCAAGGTTTTCCAAATAACTTTACTGTTATTCCCACATTCGTTTGTTTTGATTTGAAAAACTCAGATTTGGCGATCCTAACGAGTCTACTGACTCTGTTCTTAGCTGTTCTAAATTGACGCAACAATGATTTATCACCGGTTGATTTCATTTTCCGTAGAATGTTATCTCTATCTCTAATTCCCTGTAAGATTTCGCTATTAATCCATTGTTCTGATCTCTGTTTTAATCGCACCTCTTTCATGGGTGCTATTTTGTCTAACACTCCAATAAACAAGGTCTTAAATTTATCCCAGGCATCATTAGCTTGATCACAGTTGTTCACCTGAAACCAGTCTATCTCTTTGAGCTTTGATCTGAATAGCTCAGACAAGTGCTCCATTTTATTTAGTGATTGATTATGATTTACGTTTGAACTGTAATTTACGATACTTTGAGTTGTTAATCTTATTCTTCATATTCACGGGCATGTAAACAAACCATTACTGTGTATTTGTGGTCAGTCACGTGATTCAGCTCGACCAATCAAAATGCGACGGGCAGGGCATGGTAATAAAATGAAAAACAATAGATTATAAAATGGTACAATTTAAAAAAAACATGGTACAACTTGACCACTATGTGTATCAAGTATATTAAATATCATTATTATACACTTGCATATGTAACCTATGGAGTTTCGTCGTACGGTATGTTTCGGTATCAGAGGACGCGGAGTCCAATAACTTTGACGCGGGTACATTAACTTTAGGTGTTATTGGACGCTATTTGACCTTTGACCTTAAACATCTTAATACCAACACGGGGAAAAGGAGAGATAATTTTGATTTTTTACACATTTTTTTTCTGCTAAATATTCAGTTCTTCACGAGGTTAATAGTTGTCAGTCAAAACCTGTGAACTTGAGTGAAATTATGCTGCTGACCTTAATAATATTTCTACAGTAACTGCGTGCACTGCGCTACGCGGGTTGAAATTTCGTTGTGTACTCTTAGCCTGAACGCGTCCCAACTCTACTCGCGACGGCTCAGTGCAGTGCGCAACGGCCATCCAAAAAAGCTTTAATTTTGATTTTTTTTCCCGGAAAAATTGAACTAGTAAAGGTGTATAATAGTAAGGTTATTCACAAAATATCAGGATTTATGTCCTCGTACATCGTCCGCTTCTGTATAGTGCTCGGCGCTACCCTTCTCGGACAATACCTTCGCTGCACGATATTCTGACATAAATCCCGGTATTTTGTGAATATTCTTATATTTCCAAATGAGTAATTTTTTTAGTAGTAACCGATGAAACATTGTAATCTTCCCTGATCAAGGAAAACAAACGTCCCTTCTCCCTTCAAAAGGGTACTGATTATTTAGCATACAAAGTATACAACTGATTGGATTGCCTCAACAACAAACCTATATGATATCTTTCAACCAAATGTGAATTGATTTTTGAAAACACTTAACTTTTATGAATTCATCGTTTTTCCCAGATTAATAATGATTGGCAGGGGGTTACTCGAAATTTCGAAGTTTTGAATGAAATTCCTCTTTACCTCCCCGGACCAAAGATAATGACTACTTCCTTACTACGTTCATAGAGAAAGATAGATAGAGTTGCAACGGGTATTGTTTAAGGCGTGAAACGGTTACGTAACCCATCCATGTTCGCCTCGCCTCAGGTTGCTCTCGCCTCTCTTTTCCGAAAAGTGCCGACCATGAATCCTTCGGTAATTTACGGATTTTCGCCAATTGTTAAGCGAAAGTATGTTCGGCAAAGTTTGTGTTGTTGTTGTCGTGTGGTGCTGAGCAGAATTGACGTGCTGGCGAAAACGGGAGTGTTTTGAGCTTCAGGAAAATGAGTTTTTACCGTTTTAAAAATTCCTCTCATTTTTTTTGAATATATTATGAGTGTATTTGAACCAAATTTGAAAGTCTTTTATCGATACTGTCTGGTTTTACTCAAAGGTTTACGGTCAGTCATACCGTCTTTTACACGTGCGTCAAGGAAGGACATGTTTATGAAACTGCTGGCGTGTTATGTTTTGATTGGTATGAAGCAGTGTTTCTGGCCTGAGAGCTCGCAAAGTAACTATGGTTGCTACGCGACTGGCAGTAAGATGCCATCTCGTCGTATTTTTCGCATAATCTCGTGTAATATCAACCACAAACAAAGCCTCCAAAAAGTTTAACACCTTTGAAGCTCATTTTAATATGAAAAGCCAATAGTCTACCGAGACGACCATGGAACAAAGGCATGCAAGTGTTGCCACTCTGTCTATATGTTTCTCTGTGCTACGATATAATACGTCGACTGTAACATAATTATATTGCACATTTTAACTTCAATCAGAAATAATAAATTTTTATTTGAAAGATTTTTCTTTCTGTATAATGAGCGTCGCATATCGCCCTGAGTCATTTATTGGTAACATTTATGTAAGCTAATCGCTCGCATTGCTTATAATGGCCTATAAACTTATTCAAAGACATTTAATATTACTGTAGAAAAACTGGTCTATAAAAAAAGCAAGGTTGAATGTTTTTATCGTCGCTAATCGGTTGTGACGTTTATGCAGTCACTACTCGTAATCTGTAAATTTTCAAATTTCCCTTCCAATTTTAAAATTAACTTATTAGCTTCATTTTAATGTATTTCACTGGTTTATTGATCATTCTAGTTTGTCAATACATTTTTACTCTTATTGGACAACAAATTTAAGTACTGTATTGTTAAATATTACACACACACATATATATACATATACATAGACATATATATATATATATTATGTATATAAATATATACATATATACATATACATATGTATAAACTAATGAGAAAAATCACACAACTAAATATATATATATATATATATATATATATATATATATATATATATATATATGTGTGTATCTGTGTGTGTGTATATATAATAATATATATATTATATATATATATATATATATATATATATATATATATATATATATATATATATATATATATATATATATATATATAATGTATATATATATAATTTCAGCAGAAATTCTCTAATAATATTCATTTTCAAGTCTAGCTTTGTCCAAATGATTTCATCACCCTATCCTTAGATTACGATTTAAGAGAGTTTTGTCATGTACCCAAGTACATGCAATGTGGAACTTGTATCACTCAAACGATATGGTTAATATGCATAATGCTCTTTAATTTAAAAGGGGATCATAAGCCTCTTCGAAGCAGACTCATCACTGCTGATCTCTAATTTAACCATAACAAGGCAGTATTGCTGAAGGCAATGAGTACTTGGGCCGAGATAGAGTAATTTTGAGGACAATATATACTACTATTCAAATATGGTCTTGAATTTCCTCCTGTCAATTAGGCATTTGATTAACTGGTTATTAAACGAAGCAATCGCATGACAACAGCAAAATATGTCTACCAACTTTTGTGGAGTTTGAGGCAGGGGTTCTTTATTTAAAGTGAAATTGCTTAAACTCCTTAAATATTCAAATTACAGCAAATTTCTTTTGTTCTCGATGGTAGATGTCTAATATTTAGATGGGCATAATTAGATTTCTACCCTATAGTTATCCCTATATACCAAAAATCGACATCTAGCTCTATTAGCTTGCTCAAAATTAGATATGCGAATAATTAATGAAGTACAATATGTGGTGTCATAAGGTGTCCCATCATAGCAAATATGAAGGGTGTAGCACTTGTGGTTACTGAGTTGTGGACAAATATATATATTTGAGGTCAAAGGTCATTGAGGTCACATGACATTTTGTCAAAATAATTGTATTGCTAAGTTATTCCTATATACCAAAAATCAGACCTCTAGCTCTATTGGCTCGCTCAAAATTAGATATGCGCATAATTAATAAGGTACAATATGTGGTGTCATTGTGTCTTATCATACCAAATATGAAGGATGTAGCACTTGTGGTTACTGAGTTGTGGACAAATATATATATATTTGAGGTCAAAGGTCATTGAGGTCACGTCACATTTTGTCATAATAATTGTATTGCTAAGTTATTCCTATATACCAAAAGTCAGACCTCTAGCTCTATTGGCTCGCTCAAAATAAGATATGCGCATAATTAATGAGGTACAATATATGGTGTCATAAGGTGTCCTATCATACCAAATATGAAGGGTGTAGCACTTGTGGTTACTGAGTTGTGGACAAATATGTATATTTGAGGTCAAAGGTCATTGAGGTCACGTGACGTTTTGTCAAACAAATTATATTGTTAACTTATCCCTATATACCAAAAATCAGACCTCTAGCTCTATTGGCTCGCTCAAAATTAGATATGCGCATAATTAATGAGGTACAATATGTGGCGTCATAAGGTGTCCCATCATACCAAATATGAAAGGTTTAGCACTTGTGGTTACTGAGTTATGGACAATAATGTATATTTGAGGTCCAAGGTCACCAAGGTCACATGATATTTTGTCAAAATGTCTGAGATATCTGCGTGAACCGATGGACATACTGATGGACTCACGGACGGATATGACCCATCTATAAGCCCCCTGGACTTTATCCGTGGGGACAAAAAACTGTGTCACTGCATCCTTTAGGCAATATGAATACGATGAGAAACTAAATTTTTATTTTTCTTGGCCTTATACATGAAAGTCTATGGAGAACTGCCTTATACATGGGAGTCTATGGAGGTGTAAACTAAAAAGTCCTCTAACACGACCAAATTCGATCGCATTGTGAAACAAATCGACGTGCATCTGTATGGGGTTGGGTACTATTCTTGTGCAAAGTTTGAAAGAAATTGACCACGGCATGTCTGAGATATCTGCGTGAACGGACGGATGGACGGACTGACATGACCAAACCTATAACTCCCCCAGGACTTCGTCCGTGGGCACTAAAAACAACGCAACAGTTATTACAGCTACACCGGCGGTAGGTTCATATCCAGAGCCCCGTACGGTCTGCCGCCGTCGCTTGAAAACAATCTCATAAACCTGGCCATATGGGCAACTGTGTATGAGCAGCTGGATACTTGACTTCCCGGAGAAGGCGAGCTGTCACGTTCAAGCTCAGGATTATTTGTCGATCAAATTTCAGTAAATTTACCTTACCTAGATGAAATTTTGTCTATATGCTGAAATTTCGCCGAAGTTTGACAAAATTGCATCGATTTTTCAGGTTATATCCGACATTTTTGAGTTTGAGTGCAGACAGAAATAAGTTTTGAGGCAACATGGCTGCGACCCCATGTTGACCCCTAGCCCTGCGTACGATGCTATGTGCTACAGCTAACACACAGCATCGTACGCAGGGCTAGCGAGAGAGTTGCCGACATCGACGGTTTTTACGAGAAGTGAATAAAAGACTGTCATTTTTGAAAGCGATCGAGTAGCTGAGGTAGGCTGGGATACGACTTGGGCCCAAGAACGCTGAATTTCGGCAGTAATTTGGCTTTTTACGTCAAGTCCCAAAATGGATTTGAAGTCACCGACCCTACGTACGCGTACGGGTCTTTGCAGGGCTGTGGTGAGCGGGGCGATTAGCTGTAGCGGAACACACAGCATCGTACGCAGAGCTAGTTGACCCCAATTGAAAATGTGTTCGCGATCAAATCTTCCTATATTTTTTCAGAATTTTCGACAAAATCATTGCTTCTTACATCTTTTGTAAAATATAAAATATTAAAATAAAATGCGATGTCCATGTCTCCAGATTTCTAAAATATCGTTCGTTGACCGTTCGACGGAATACTCATTTCGCAAACTTGTGACGCAGTTGAAATTCAATACTGACCGCCAAATAATCTTAATGAGACGAGATCATTCTAGACATCCTCCAAATTATCCAACCATTCGCGTTAGAGTTCAGGTTGCTTAGAGGATCATAACATTCTTCGGCCTTCGTTTAGATCGACCCTAATCTCTCCCATTTAGGAAATAAATACACAAGCTACCTTGACAAAACTTCGTGCACCATCCAGGACCAAACACACTACAAATCTGTCTTGACGTCATCATCTCCTTACATGGTAATCGGCATACCGTATTTTTTAGCAAAGGAGACACAGAATACGTCGGAGTATTCAGTTTCAAAACGTATTACATTGTGTGATGTTGTCAAAAAAAGGTAATGTTACTGCAGTGGTATAAATTACAAAACACAAAAGTTCAAATCAGTTTATTTTGGACTGGCTTTACCCAACATTTCATATTGTTTCTTATGCCAGATTTGACCACGTGCTTACTGGCGACCCCTTTACATGCAAATTTTGTGTCAAATGGTGTGTTCTCCTGGAAAAACAAACGTACGATTTCTATATGAAGGAGGCGAAATTTGCCCTCAAAACTCGAAATCACCCCTCTGGGTGTACCTAGCTATTTTGAACGAGATTCTCGAATCTGCAGCTCTATTTCGAAATGATGGTCTGGTTTTCTCAGCTCAAGGATAAGTGTTCTCCATCGCTGTGGGCATTACTATTCTCAACTGGGGGTACAGTTTCCAGTCGTAATGTTTTTCATTGTGTCCGGGATATAAAACCTTTCCTTTTCACAATTTTACTTCGATTAACACTAGTCCACATCTTGTCAGCGATCAAACATGTTTCAAGTTTAAATGTTAAATTCTGGTCTCGAGCCTTCTTGTTCGACCAAACTGAAATTACCCCTCCCACTTTGGCTCGTCCAGTGGGTGTAGCAAGGGTCGTGCCATCGCCTAGGAAACGGAGGGTGCATTAATTGTTGCATTTCGATGCACATTTTGATTATATTCAGAAGATTTTGTGGCAAAAACTCAGATAGAGAAGCATTAATATTCACATCTCACTTATTCAAGACTGGCTGAGAGCAGCACTTCCATTCAGTTAACATCATTACGCCATTTATTATGCCAAGAAAGATGAAGCCAAGACATTTTGCCCTCCCTGGTCTCAGCCAGGAATGGTTATACCTTACAGAGTTTTTTTTCCCACGGAATGAAAACAAATGTACTTGGGCTGAGGCCCAAGTACAATAATCACAATCATACCCATCCGTAATCCATCAATATAAGGTCAAAACTCGTAATACTTAATCAATGGTCCTCTCTGGTATATAGTTATGGTAAAATAGGACACCATTTACGAAATTAAAGTACGTAGCACTGCACCAAGGGCACTGCAGACAGTGAGTTGTGAGAGAATGCGGCTAGCTAATAGCTTTCCGAAATAATGACGGAAGCAGGCAGGGGTGTCATTTTAAAGACAGACTTCGTGGATATGTATCACTCACAACATGTGATTTATGAAATAATAGTTAGGCCTTAGTATGCTGTAATTGTGACTTATCAAAAATTACAATACCAATAAAAACACAAGTCTACAAAATAAAATTAACATTTTATATAATGAAGGCACGGGGTTAACTCGGGTAATTTATTATAGTGAGTAAAAAGTAAAAATCAATGTCAATACTGTTTCCCTAGACTCAAAAACTTGAGTTCAGATGGCTATCTAGTGGACCAATTATCGGCGGCAACGGATTAGCATATCCCCACCATGTAACACTCTGCATTTATAATCCATTCGAGTGATAGCAAGACAATTACTATGTATTGTTTTCACACCCTGTTGTGTTACAAATATACACCTGAAGGGCGGACACGGGCAACCAGAAGACGATAGTCATTGCAAATTAAAGTATTGAAAGAAGTTCACGAGGTCAAGAACAGAAAGTAAAGTTTAAAAAGTTAGAGCACCCCTAAAACACCGTGATGTCTATACGCATGCAGATAATAAAAAATTATTAGTCATTGCAAATTAAAGTAGGAAAAATCCTACCGCGATGACTGGATATAGGCCTAAACCAGATTGGATTTATTCGTCCAACTATTTATTGCCGAGGACTGCCTGGGGAAAGGTACGTCCAATTTTACCGTACTTTAGCAAGTATGAAATAGCTTTATACGGCTTTCAGTAATTTTGTGCAATTAAAATAATAATCTCGTTTCCTGGACCGACAATCTCTGCTACTGTACAACAGCTGGTGAGGGAGGAATGTCCAAAAAAGTTCCTAATACTGTAGGCGCTGCTCAGGTTTGGAATTTACACTGTAAAGGTACTTTCAATGTCAAACTTTATATCAACTCTTTCATTGTTTTCAAAGTAAGTTTTCTTTGTATGGGCCGGCGAGCACATCCGCAGGGTACATCTCTAGGAACCGCTTGACCTCGTGAACTTCTCTCTTGACCCCAAAGAGGTGGTCATGAAGACCGTAGAAACATGATTGCAACAGTCAAAAATATTAAAATCGAATTCAGGCGTAGTGAGCCGTATAATTGGAATATCGGACAAAACTTTCCAAAATATGAATTGAAATAGTTTGAACGGTTAATACAAATGTAGAAATAAGTGTCTTTAGCAGCACATTTTCCCCCGGCAGTTCACGTAGTGATAAGGCCTTGTAGCCCCGAAATTATCTGCACACAGCCAGCGAGATCCATGACCGTGACAGCGATAGACACTTGGTCTTGTGAAACAGTTGGTCAGAGTTTATCAAAATTAAGACAGCTACCAAAAGTTGTTTGGGGTCATAATATGTGTAAAATTGCATCATGCTTTATTATTGCATTTTTTATTGATTTCCCTCGCCGTGATATGTTCGATTGCCCATAAATGTATCATAACGAAGACTAAACATTATAGTTTTTTGCAAAACAATTGTCCCTGCCGCTCACGGTACAAGCAAACGCACGAGCGAAATATGTCATGTTTTACTGCAATCACTTCAGGACTGAAATTTTAATCGTTTTCTGTCACGAAGTCAGATGACTATTACCTTTGTGTATCGAGGTACCTTACCACTAAATAGCGCCCTCTCTGTCAACAGGGGAATACGAAATGCTATGTTGAAGATAAAAATAACCTATACGTGATTAAAAATCACTTGGTGCATGGAGTTTGAATGGCGAACACAGGGAAATATTAAGAATGAACTTCATACATTGCAATCGATCAATCCGTACAGTGTAAACACCTGTTAGATATAGGTCACGATATTAACGATTTTCAGCATTAAATCAGGTTGTTTTTTCACAGAATATGTAATTTCTCATTTTTCAATCTGGAGAGGAAGAGAGGGGGGAAATCAATACTAAAGCATTTAGAGCAGTTATGAAATGATACTACAAATAGTAATAGAATGAAAAACACAATAGATAATATAAAAACATGTTACAACTTGATATTTATGTTTACCAAGTATATTGTCTATTATTATTACTACATGAGTAATTTTCAGTGTTTTATAACACATTGTTATCTTCCCTGATCAAGCATTAAAAACATCCACTCTTCATTCTAAAAGGTACTGAAATTTTTGGTTGTTTACAGATACAAAGTATACAAAACAGTGGACTGTCTTGATAAAAAAAACCCATTTAATATTGCAAGAAAACAACTTGTCATACTGTAGTCAAAAATACCCGAGCATTACATATTTCTTGTATCGTTCAACTAAATGTAAATTTCATCTCTACACTTAAAGTTTTGTTTTCGCTGTCTTGTTTATTTTCTCTGTCCTCTTTGACAAAAGTTTTAGCAATCTCAATAGACACAACATTGCAGAAACAATACCCTCTATAAAAATGCATAAAAACGATAATCTGATAAGGATGTTTTTCTCCAAAATGTCAACTATAAAGAAAAGGTCGTGGGTCAATTCTCTCAGTAGATACAATTACTAGTGCACAGGATCTGAGACAAAAGTGAACTGGTGTGAATTCACCCTTTGATATCAAAGAAATAAATATTTTAATTGATTTAATTCCAATGAAACATTTTGGCATTTCACCATACTTTATTATTAAAGCTTTACATGAGAAGTCGGCAGCCAGTGAAAGTGCATGGCCGGTGAAGTCTTTCTCGGGCAGTAAAATTTCAAAAATTGCAAACAAATAATGACTGTATTAAAAATATTAGCTCTGGCTGTTGGTCTCTTTACATCGTTTACATGAAAATGAGATCATTATACAAATAACACAATTAAATCGCAGATTTGCTATTCCTGCATATTCTTTCATCTGACATTTCATGCAAACTGATAACCGTTATTGGTAGGTATAATTTTTTGTTTCTGTTTTATTGTTGGATATTGTGACTCAAAACCTGACCATTCAAAAATATAATTCAAATAGTATTGAGCAATGTCATTTTCATAGTTTTACCCAGTGCGAGTGCAACACCTGTCAGATTGCACCATTACACACATCAATTTCCCGATTTTTTTATGCGAGAGGAGGAACACCCCTCTCATGTTCTCCCCCTTGGTGTGTCCTCTGCCATTTGGTAAGAGTTTTTCTTATAGTTAAAAACAAATTGAAAACAACTCACAGATTGCAAAATTGCACACTTCAATTTTTTAACATTTTCAAGGCAAGAGTGGGGTGTCCACTTCTGACACCTCCCCAGCTCGCTTCTGCCCTTTCCTGTACTTTCAAATTCTGCCCTGTCAGATATCCTGGTGAAAACTCTTGTTTAAACAATACTATATGGCTGGATACTTTTTATAGCGTGAGTTTTTATATCTATACAATTTTTTGTGATTTTGAATTTCATTTTGTTGGTTTCACCTTTTTCAACCATCATGGGATAACGGCTGATAATCTATCAGGGTACACCAGGATTGAGAGGTCTTCACTATTGCTGCATTTCTGTAAATTTTACAAATACGTGTATTTATATTTAACTGTTCTAAGTGGAGGTCAGTCAAATTTTCTGTGTTTAGAGATGGGGTACTCAAATTCATCATTGTTGGCAGTGGGAGGGGGTACTCGAAATTTTGGAATTCAAATGAAAGTCCTTTGCCACCTCCCCTACGACGTAAATCTATGACATTAGACGTCGATTATACGTCGACATTATACGTTCGATAAACAGATTACACGTGTTAGCTTATATCGTACGTAATCAATTTTTATTTGGAAGATTTTTTATGTATAATTAACATCGTATATCGTCACGAGTCATTTAATGGTAACATTAATTTAAGCTAATTGCTCACGATGCCTATAATGGCATTTTAACTGGCTCAGATACAATTATTATTACAGTAGAAAACCGGTTTATGGCATTAAGTGTGGATGTTTTATCGTCGCTTATCGGTTGTAATGTTCATGCAACACTCCTCGTCATCTACAAATATTCCCATTTCTCTCCCATTTCAAAACTAACTTATTCAGTATTTTATTTGTCAATTGTTTCTCAATTATACTTTTTAACTCTTAATCGACAGGAAAAGCATTATATCATTCCAAAATAGAACGAAGTAAAGAAAATCAGTTCTTAATGGAATTTATTTCAAACAAGTCATAAATAGATATTAAGAGAAGCAGATTTTACATATATAGGACTAAACCACAACAGTACGGTTCCAGACTTCATACAGCGGACGACATAACAATCTCTCAGCACCTCGTACAAGTTGAACGAAGATATACTTGTGTACGGTAAGTGAACTATAATGTGCAGCGACTTCATTTTTGAGATAATGTACTTTAGCAATTTGTTCTGCTTGCTGTGTGAAATGTTATTTCTGTCAAGAACAGTAGAAACTGATGGCCAATCAAAGCACCGCTACTATAAATATATCGAAAGAAATTAAAATTCTCATGAAGTGGCTGTCGCCGAGTGTCGAATTACACTACATTCCGAGTGCATAGCACGAACTAGAGCGTAACACACCTGCTCTGTGAATAAGTTGCCAAATTGTCAACATCGGTGAATGCAAAGCTCATACTTTTTCAGCGACCTCATTTTGCGGTTACGGGTTTGGTAAATCTTAAAATTTTACAAAAATCAAAAACTTAATATCACTCCTTTGTAAGGACAACTGCCCAAAAGCGACATTTTAACAGCAACGTGAACACGATCTGTCCCCCAAACGTGTCTTGTCAATATAAGGTGTAAAGCACAGTACAAGTACTTTGCGTGTTATCACTTGAGCTTGTCTGAATCGCCACCTGTGAGACGTAGAACAGGGCGAATAAAAAGTCCAAATTACCCTTGTTGTACGTCATCAACGGAACTTTTTTCCTGGACGTCGCCGTGACGAAGTCGTGCACAGACCGATCTGTCGCGATCGATGCCGTGCTTTCATGACATTTTTACGAATAGGTGACACGACAAATTCAGACATGGAATCATGGAAAGCATTCCCAACGAAATTTTGAGTCACTAAAGCTTTTGTAGTTTTTTCCAAAAATAGAATTGGGTGCCGTCGCGGCTTGCGGTCGTCCAGCCGTACGGACGGCTCAATGAGGACGTTGAACCTGGCGATAAACTCGAAAGCTACACCTCAACGTAAAATAAAACTGAATAAATAAGTACCGTTTGATCTTCGGAAAGTGGCATAGAAGGCAAAAACATCAAATCATTTGACGAACAACGATAAATCCATCACATAAAAATTCCGTAAATTCTCGATCGGAATCGAATCTGCCGCGGAGCATTGTAGCGAAGACATCAGCTGTCAGCTAAAGCTGTGGCCTTAACTCTGCAGTAAGATTTGAATGACGTGTTATCGAAAGTTGACTCGAACAACATAACAAAGTTTCAGTCCAGTGACAAATTTTGGCGGCATCTACGGGCGAGATATGTATCACTGCAAACATCAAAGTTCGTAAGACAAACATTGACGACCGGGATCGGGATTGGAGAGTTGTGACACCTACGGAGACCGGTGGTGACGAGCCGTTGTGATTACTATACGACTCAGTCTTGGCACAGAGAATGTCATCGAAATGAACTTTTCGAGCTCGCCAAGATCGTAAGCTCTTGATATTTTGAAAACTACATCACCTCCTAGACTAAAAACTACTGTTTCTATCTAGTTGTTGTCTTCCCTTATTAAGTATTTTTGTAAATGTTTTAAATAACTCTTGTATGATACAGTATGTTCTACAGTATTATAGCTGTCTGGCGCTATCGCACTTGCTAGCCGATGGTAGACTTACTTTGGCGTTGGGGACAGTGCGAAACCATAATTGACAAGTTCACATGACCGAATCCGTATGTCTAATTAATAAGGATGGAATTCGGTGTATCATAATTTCAACTTGATCGGATTTATGAATGAAAGTACCTGGATAAACATTTGCATACTCTAGGGCTATGGGCCGTTTGACTCAATGAAAGTAATCCCGGGTAATAAAATCCAGATGGCGACAATATTTTTGCAATCATCGACTACAATTTTGATCCATCCACATAAAAACATGTAATATGTATATAATCCCAATACAGCACTGACATCGAATTCAAGTGATCGCGTCACACAGCGTCTTTTAATTTCGGCATATTCGAAACCATTTTTCTTTTCCGGCTTAAATTTTAGCTTGTAACCAAAGTTGAGAGCTCTCTCTCTCTCTCTCTCTCTCTCTCTCTCTCTCTCTCTCTCTCTCTCTCTCTCTCTCTCTCTCGCTCTCTCTCTCTCGCTTGTAACAAAAGTTGAGAGCTCTCTCTCTCTCTCTCTCTCCTCTCTCTCTCTCTCTCTCTCTCTCTCTCTCTCTCTCTCTCTCTCTCTCTCTCTCTCGCTTGTAACAAAAGTTGAGAGCTCTCTTTCTCACATTCCTGGCCGCTGGGAGTGCGGATCGACAGTGTGGGAAAAATCGATCCCACACTCTCAGAACCGTCCCACACTCTGCAGTAAATATTAAACGAGCTCTGATTGGATTATAAACAGTCTGTTTTGTTCCACGCGCAAAATGTTATCAAATGGCATGACTAGTAACACACAGACCAGAACTACAAAGTAAGCAGGTCAAAGTACAGTGGCAGACGACAGACTTAGTCACGATTTTGGACAATGTTGTACATGTCTAATGTGAATTTAACGCATTTTGTGGTCATGTGAGAAAAAGAATCTCACACACCAAGGGACCTGGCTGGGGATATTTTGTCTCACACTCGCCTGCGGCTCGTGTGAGACAAAATATCCCCAACTCGTGTGAGAAATCTGATCCCAGGTCCTTGGGGGTGTGAGATTCTATTACTCTCTCTCTCTCTCTCTCTCTCTCTCTCTCTCTCTCTCTCTCTCTCTCTCTCTCAGCCGAAATGCTTCCGTACAAGTTATTAACAACTGATTTACTCATGACAACATATGCTTAGATTAACTAAGTATTAGCAATAGCCTCTGTAACGCAGACTCTGCACTGCTGACCTACGATAATAGTTTTATTTTAATATCATTACTGTTTAAAATGACACTATGACCATATCGTACAATATGGGAGCTCTTTCACACACTTTTTTCAGATTTTTCAATGTTACGAGAAGCGTTTGGAGAAAAGGTATTTAAATATTTACACTCGAAAAGTTGAGTCTCTGTTCTAGGGAGTTGGCGGCTATCGATATTGTAACTCGGCACTCACTCGCCTCTCCGCAAGAAGTCAATCGTTAAACACGAACGCGACTCTTGCCCCTATATAGATCAGTATGTAAACGAGATTACTAATATTTTCTGCATTCCGTGCCAAATTAAACAAACGTCCGTTTGCATCTGCAGATTTGAAAAGGGTCAAAAACGACGAACATGAAGATCGCATTACTCGCCTCTTTCCTAGTCCTTTGCAAGATTGGGGTTGACGCAGAAAGAGTAAGTCGAAATTTCCAAATTTTAACATTAGACATCCCTTGCTTCGCGAGAAAAGCTTATCTCATTGTATGCGAGCCTATGCATGGAGATTTTGTCCTTGCACAAGTAGGATATTGCTTGACTTTGTGATAAGGACCGTCCTGGTAATTTTTTATCATAAACAATCCAAATATTCTTTTCGATGTTCAATGATAACGAAAGGTCGTGCTTATCATTTGGTTGTATTTGCAACCTATAAGAGTAGCAAATCATGAATGGTGCGAAGATATGGACGCTCGAAACAATGATCTTTAATCAATGTATATGTTACTTATAAAACTATTGTAATCTTGCAAATATTTCTTCCGTTTTTTTAAGATTGAGTCTCTATCTATAGTACTTCATCCAAGTTGGAATGCTAGGATTTGAGATTTTTTCTATAAACAATTAGAATCCGGATTCTTATAACATCGGCAACAATAAGCAACAATTATTATTAACAAATACACCATCTCTCAATAACACTTTTCGTCGCCGATCTGTCAGAATGGTGGAAAGACGTAAAGTGGCTGAAATAAGTAAATAATATAACAAATACTACGATTTAAAAGTATAGATTAATGTGTTAGTACAGGCGTTCACCACATTCAAATTTATTTTAGAATACAATAAAAGATTTGAAAAACAAATCTGAACACAAAATGTGCAAATATTCTGTAAAAATTCTATAATATTGTAATTTTTTGGCTTGAAACTTGGTCTACATGATATTCCTGCGAGATATCTTAAAATGTTAAACATATTTATCCCCTGCAAACGCTGTCAATGCTGGACAAGGCCCCACATCACTGGTAGTGATGCTGTGCCCCGGCCAGCTACAACACCAGCAAAATTAAGGAATACCCAACTCATGTCTTTGTGGGAGAAATGGGCCACCAAATGGGTGACCATTTAATGAGAAACTGTAACTGTAAAATACATCAAACAGGCCACTAATTGATGACACGCAAACATAATACAAAACGTGTGACCTTACAATAACTAACCTACTTACACTTGTGATAAAATTAAAGTTGCAAAGATGAGATACATCAATTAGGCCACAAAATTGGTGACCAATAAACTGACACACAAACAAATTTCCTTACAATGATTAACATGCTGCTAACTGTGAAATACATAAAGTGGGCCACAAAATGGGTGACCAATTAACAGTCTAACAAAGAATTCACCTACATAGGTAACTCATTTAATCTTGCCCCAATCTTGTGGGGCCCAAACACAAATCCATACATGGTAAAATGTGGTGGAAAGGGGAGGAGGAGGGCGTTGTTAAAGTTCAGATGAGGTCCAGCTGCCGAAATGGCAGTCTTGCCTGGAGGACGTCTCAGGGCAAAAGAGGATGGTACAAGCCCACACGATGACCTCTTGACCCCCGCCACAGGCGGCGCTGTATGAACGTTTGCAGGAGATAAAATTCCTTACTTTTGTAACTTCTTTTATCCCCCGCAAACGCTGTCAATGCTGGACAAGGCCCCACATCACTGGTAGTGATGCTGTGCCCCGGCCAGCTACAACACCAGCAAAATTAAGGAATACCCAACTCATGTCTTTGTGGGAGAAATGGGCCACCAAATGGGTGACCATTTAATGAGAAACTGTAACTGTAAAATACATCAAACAGGCCACTAATTGATGACACGCAAACATAATACAAAACGTGTGACCTTACAATAACTAACCTACTTACACTTGTGATAAAATTAAAGTTGCAAAGATGAGATACATCAATTAGGCCACAAAATTGGTGACCAATAAACTGACACACAAACAAATTTCCTTACAATGATTAACATGCTGCTAACTGTGAAATACATAAAGTGGGCCACAAAATGGGTGACCAATTAACAGTCTAACAAAGAATTCACCTACATAGGTAACTCATTTAATCTTGCCCCAATCTTGTGGGGCCCAAACACGCCACAAGACACACCTTGTGTCGGCCCCACAAGAAGAAAGTCCTTGTCACTGCAGCCCCTGCGAACAGTGACTTGTCTTGATTGCTACGTTGACCCTTGCCGTGTTGAGAAACTGGCAAATGAACTGTGACTCATGCATGTTTCACAGATGTATGCAAAATTTATACTGGCACAGCACCAGTGTCTAACTAGCAATAACTTAGCCATCCTACTTATATACTGTGCTTGGCTACGCTACTACCCTCTGTTTTATTGCAGCAATAGAGGTAAACCCGTAACAATTGTAAAGTCTGTAAACTACGTTTTGTACTTTATCTACAAACGAGTCTTGTTGACCCCCCCTCTTTGTATTACTACCTTGGGAAACAAGGAACAAAACTCGACTTGAGTAACTGTATTTCCTACTGTGGCTAAACACAAACCAAAGAGAGACTTGCTCTAAAAAACAGAGATTAAAAAACCCTTTTGGAGGGAAAAATTCTCTCTGAAAAAGCCTAGTCAATCATATGGAATCACAATGCGTGGAATGCAAAGATAGCAAAAATAATTGTTAGCAATGTGAAATGGAATCTGCTAGTCTGGAGGAAGTGCATAGTGTGAACCTAAAAACTTCCTGAACACTATAAACATATTTCTAACCAGCTTCCTCCCCACCCTACAAAGCATACTTGCTCCTTATATGTTGTCACTTGAACATTTTTTGGGACATCAGATAATAAGCCAGAATGGCACAACTTACTGCAGCCCCTGCGAACAGTTACTATGCTAAACTTGGCCTTAAACTGATGACCTTTATATATACTTGTTTCACAACTTAACTGATTGTACCCAACGACCATTTAGGCAAATAAACTTCATACGTCCAGAACCTCTGGATGATTGCTGGAGAGCCTGTTTTTAAAGTAGCAGTAATGCACTCATATTGATAAAGGAAGGTTAAAAAATTGTCACACTGGCAAACCAGAAAACACAGCTGATTTCCCGTTAAATTGACTCTTCTTGAAAGGGGAAGCTGGCTTACAACATTTGACTCTGTACCACGCACGGCGCACAGTTGCTGTACTAAAACTGGGTCTTCAACTGGCAAGTAGATTCCAAACATCTGAAACCTCTGATTGGTTATTGGAAGGCTTGCCTTTGTAAATATATGTGCAAGACATAGCAAGATAGATGAGCCATTACTATAACTTTGAAGTCTTATGTACAATAATACAGCTTCATATTGATCTAGAGAGGATAAACTTATATATCCTAAAGAATAACTGAAAACAAAAATATATGTCCATTTTGTAAAGTTGATGTTGTTGATTGTTGCCTTGTAGCCCTAGTGTCTGATGCTGGATTTGAATATGCTGAGTGGCAATGAGGTTAGCTGCCTTCTTCTTTTTGTACAGTTATTTTTTTCCATGCCTGTTGGTGAAAACAAAGGGAGAACTAGGCAGAAAAGAATTCGACAGAGTCTCAATAATGTGGTTGCATTATACCTATTACATAGCTAATAGGTTGAGTGGCAGACAGAATCAATCATGGGAAAACCATTAAAGGAGCCCGGACAGTAACATGCTGACACTGCCTCCCACATATGATAAGCGGATAAAATGACACTGCTGCTGACCCAGCCGATCCAACAATGTGGGGGAAAAACACAGCTGGGAAACAAATTCCACAAAGGGAAGACGCTGTACTCACAGCAACACCCTACATATTGGACCAGCACAGCCAAATCCAACCATGAGGGAAATTCCACAAGGGAAAAATGCAAAAGCTGAATATACAGCAACACCCAACATAGTGGACCAGCACAGCCCAATCCAACCATGAGGGGAAACCCAGCTGAAAAACACACTAAATTCCACAAAGGGAAAAAGTGAAAATGCTGTAAACACAGCAACACCCCACATTGAGAACCTGTAATGGGCTGTAAGCCCAGCAAAATCCAGCTTAATGGGAAGCAATAAGCAGGGCTGCCAAACATAATATGCATGACTCAGTCTGACGCCACTTTGTTGCAGCAAAAGTTCGACCACAGCAATGAAATGTACAGCAAGCAAACTTTATGAAGTACAATCTTGACAAATGTGAACTGGCTGATCTTGAACACATAACTAGTAATGGAAATGAAAAAGCACACTAGTTGTAACCCAATGTTGGGCGACAAGTCTCTCGCGGACATGAAGTCCACCGCGAATTTATATCTCTACTACTACTGCTCTCATAAATTTGAACTGACAGAAATTACTTCGCACAGAATCCCTCAGACTGACAGCATATGAATGCTCCAAAAGAAGTGCATACGTCATTTGCCTTAACAAACTGTTTTTACCTGTAGGTGAAAACAGGTATCATATACTTACTTGAGCCCCATTTGTGGATAAGGTAATTGTTACCTACATGGAGTGATGTCAGCGTGACTCCACATCTGCCTTTTGATTAAAAGGACCGTGTTATATGGATAGTGTTCTGCAGATATGCCTGTTGTTGATGCTGTGGTATCTCAAGTAGGCTGTTTTGACTGTGAAGATCTCAAGCTGAGTTGAAGCCCTTGCCACTGTTGTAGAAGCTGATGACAATGATGCTGTTAGCTGTCTGCTGCTGAAGACAACTACCATTGGCAGAAACCATACCTGTAACTGCTCTTTTACTTGAGGCACTGGAGCTAGCTGCCTTCTTCTGTGCTACCTTTTTGCTTCGAGCCATGGCTATGAGCTAAGAAAAGGAAAACTAGGCAGCAAAAGGAAATTACCTGAGTTCCACTGAATAGTTTACAATAAACCAAACCGTTCCAAACTTACGACAGCTGGTCACATGCTAAACTACTGCAAATCTAAGACAGAAAACTGAAATTGCAACGCTCCCTCAATTGGACATGTGCACGACTACAGGTGATGAGGAAAAGAAAAGCTCTGGTTGAGTGGTAGCAAGATCCAAGGCATGGAGAATCCATTCAGGGACGCTGCCCTGAAAATACATCCACCCCTTCCGCAGCCAAAATGTCAAAGTTGCATGCCCAGCCGGTCCCAACAATGAAGGGGCCCTACAACTGAGGGAAAAAAACAAGCTGAATAACACAGCTGAATCCAACAATGTGGGAAAAAAACAACAGCGCTACAAGAGCAGCTGACATTCCACCGAAGTGGAAAATGAACAAGCTGTAAAAACAGCAACAACCGACATTGGGGACCTGTAATGGGCTGTAAGCACAGCAACAACTTGAACAAGCCGCGTGGGGAGAAGTATGTAGCAAGATTCACACACATGATTCCCATGTCCTGGTTTGATGCCACTCTGTCGACACTTCGACCACAGCTAAAACTTTAAAAAAAATTAAAAAGATGCCAATGCTCGACAAGCGCGAAGTAAAGCACCGCGTACACTCGTACACTCCGATAATCCCGGGGCATGCCCGGCGCGTTAAAGTGTACCCCGTCACTGTAGAATACTTGTAGCGATGACCGCCATAACCCGACATGTGACCAGAAAACACAAAGGGATTTCCCGCCAAAGCCTCCCTCAAGTTGTTGTACAGGGCGTCTACACGTGCATTGAAGTCCCGGATGTTTTCTGTACACGGGCCGCGGGCACGATGCAAAACTTAGCTTACAACTAATGAAAATATACGAACGTTGAAATGCCGATGGAAATTCTGCATGAAAAAAAAAAAATCCTATGAGCAATAGCCGCTTGTGAATCATGCACACTGCAGAGATCGTTTGTACCGATGCCGAAAATACAAAACCTGGCGAAACGTCTCTCACGTACGATGTCCTCCGAGAAAGTTACCGCCGCTGGTACCCCTCACAAACACGCTTCGAACAAACAGAAAAAATGACTGAGTTCCGGCGCGTGTATTTTCCTAGACGGCGTATGAAAGAATGCCCCAAAAGTACTACACGGATAGGGGCATGGTTTCTTGTGAAGAAAGGAATGTTATAAATACCGTTACCGTTGTTAAAGTTCAGATGAGGTCCAGCTGCCGAAATGGCAGTCTTGCCTGGAGGACGTCTCAGGGCAAAGAGGATGGTACAAGCCCACACGATGACCTCTTGACCCCGCCACAGGCGGCGCTGTATGAACGTTTGCAGGAGATAAAATTCCTTACTTTTGTAACTTCTTATATATATAAAGTGTCAGAATGGTGCTAAGACGTAAAATGGCTGAAATATATATATAATATATATATATATATATACTATATATATATATATATATATATATATATATATATATATATATATATATATATATATATATATATATATATATATATAGAAGTATACAGATGTCCTCGAGGGAAATTACAGTGCTCAATGCAAAAAGCAGAGCGTTATAAATAAACAGATTACTTCAAGTACAAAGTCCAAACTTCACAAGATCTTCAACAGAAACACAATTAAAGTGAGTTATAGCTGTATGAAGAATATGGCAAGTATAATCAAATCGCACAATAAGAGGGTAATCTCCGGAGAACAGCGCAAGGACCAACCAGCTGATTGCAATTGCAGGGTTAAGTCGGCATGCCCCCTGAAGGGTAACTGTCAAGTCAAAGGCGTGGTGTACAAGGCCAATGTATCAACGAAGGAAAACGGAGAGAGGGTTTATATCGGCCTCACTGATAACATCTTCAAGACGCGCTACGCTAATCACATGAAGTCGTTCCGCAACGAGAGATACAAAAACGACACCGAGTTATCAAAATATGTATGGAACTTAAGAAATAAGGGACAAGACTTTGACATTTCATGGTCAATCATTGATAAGCATTGAGCTACTCTAACATGAACAAGCGATGTAATCTTTGTATATCAGAAAAGCTGCACATTATCAATGCTGACAAATCTACACTGTTAAACAAACGCTCTGAGTTGGTTTCAAAATGTCGCCACCAAAACAAATATTATTTATCGAATTTTAACACTACCTACAAATAGAATGGTCCGTCCCAATACTATATGTAAGAGTGTCGAGCTAGAAATCCTTTCACTCTATCTGAGGATTGCAAGATGCATGAAACTTAAGTAATAGATTTCATTACTTTGTACTTGAAGTAATCTGTTTTATATATATATATATATATATATATATATATATATATATATATATATATATATATATATATGCGAAATTGTTGGTGAATCTGACTAACTTGTTCACCTACACTCTAATCTATTCTTGTCGGTAGTATTATCTATTTCGCAATCATTAGTATGTTTGTTCGCCCGACAGCAATGTAACCAAGACGATTTGGATGCGTGTGAACTGATGTTGACCGAGTACACTAGAAACCCGGACAACTGGTCTGAAGAGCACAAGACAATCCTCTACTGCGATTTTGTTCAGGTAACATTCTGTCTGTTCCAGTAATATACCCCCTCAATTCCTGCTTGATATCACCTCTTTTCCTGAATAATGGATTGTATTCAAATATTAATAGAACAGCACTAAATGATAAAGTCTAAATAGAAGCAAGTAAAATAGCGAAACAGTGGAAAGTAATCAGTAGTTT
This sequence comes from Ptychodera flava, assembly GCF_041260155.1. Taxonomy (NCBI): domain Eukaryota; kingdom Metazoa; phylum Hemichordata; class Enteropneusta; family Ptychoderidae; genus Ptychodera; species Ptychodera flava. The sequence continues at coordinate 28,472,595 of NC_091938.1, read as the reverse complement.
GTTGTGTTGTACATCGGTTTTCAGAAATTACTGATCACACGGAAGACACTTGTTTGTTTGAAATTTCCTGTTCGAATTCACTTCTTGGTCTTCAAGAGTGACCTATCTTCACTTTTAAATGAATTTTGAAAGGGGAATTAACGCACGTTTGCTCGCTTGTGAAGCTTAATATAAACATAATTTGTCCTTTGACATGAATAGGTTTTGAAAAAAGTCTTTTTGTCGTTTTCCCTAACCTACGGCGTTGTTTTTGCCCATCTGAGATATGCTGGTAGTACGGGTACTGATGCAACAACTTTTTAGGAGGTCTGCCTAATTGCTGAGTCTAAATCTTCAATCAACCTTTGGAAAATGTAAAATGTGGCATTGACAGTGTAATGAGCTGAAAAAGTCAACACCTTACTGATGAAGTCGACAAAACACCTTTCATTTCCAGATGCGTTTTGATTGCTTGGAAAATCTTGACTGTGACCATACAACAGATATAGAAGGCATGGAAATAAGCGTCAATGGGTGGCTGGATCTCATCAGACCAGGACTTACGACAATGAGAGCCTATGGGCTTTGTGATGCCACAGAAAGTGAGTATTAGGCCAAAAATTATATTTTTGACCATCCTTTACAAGTCAAACATCTAAAAGACAAGCGGTAATTGAAAAGGCTGCATTGCCAAGGTCTATATATTTTCCAAAGCTATACTTACATTGATTTTGCCTGAACTTAAGGAATAAGTACGTCATTTATTGAAGTGTCCTGAAGACTGACTCTTTTTCCACCGCATGGTATAAAGTGAACTGCTTTTAACGAAAGAACAGAGGACATCTGAACAAATATGATATTTTTCAGTTCTGCGCGCTTCTCATAGTGCCATATCTGTTGGTTATGTCCAATATGCAGAATCTGACCATATGTTTTACTTCCCACTCTTCTAGGCACCATAGATGTAGACTATGACAACAATTGCGACGAATTCTACATTTATAAGAACTGCTCTGAGCATCTGTCTGCTTATCTGAAAAGTCGTTATGCACTGACATGTTCTGCTATGCTCAAAGCAAGTCCTTGTTTCATAACTTGGAGAACCAAATGTGGCATACCGCAGAACCAGGCGGAAGGGTTTGTCAGCCCATATGTTACCGTTGCCGAAAATGGAAACTGCCTATTGTTTTACGATTCTTCAGACCCGGTGTTCCAGAAACAAGAGGATTATAGAACCGAACACAGTCTCGGTTATTTTGCGTATTTCTAATGCAGCCATATGATTGTGTAGCTCATGGGGTTTACAACCTAGGTTAGAGGCTTTGTAGTTGTAAACAATATAATGTCTGTAGTTACCGAAACATTAGTCAAGTGAATATCAATGGAAAATTGTTAAAACGTTTACTTCCTTCATGCTATCTATACTTTCAGGATAAATTTGATAACGTTATGCCATAGTGCTTTTCAGTAATACACGGCAAAATGAGTTTGGACAACACGTCTTATGGTATTCAAAAGTATAATGTACTTGAAACTTGATAGGCTAAAGTAATGATTAAGCTATAATGTTTACATCTCAGACAAGGTTGAGTAATATTTAGCGATCGTTTTTCCGATGCATGTGCTTCATTCGCACAGTTTTGTTTATATCGTGCTCTAGCGTACGTGCTATGTGTACACGATGAATCCTTGCCGATTGCTTATGAAATATCTTTTCCTTACTAATTCTCATAGTACAATAAATGAACCCTATTGTCATACAGGAAGCAAACTAATCTTTTACTTTGTGCCTTTGCCTCAATTTTGCTCCCTTGTCCAAATGTTTCATAATGTTGAACTAAAAGGAATATTTCAAGCCAGTCAGGTAATTTGCTCGATTAATAACATTTGCAGTTCCTCTCCTTTGAGTTGGCGGATATTTCTCATTTGTGAGAAGAAAACGCATTTTATCCAATGACAAAGATTGACATTCATCGACCATACTGAAAATACGGCAGGCATCGTCTATGAATGCTTATGATTGAGAAGTTATTTATGTGATACAGTAAATTTCAGCAGATTGAACAAAAATATTCATTCGGCCATTACGTAATAAGCTAGTGGTGAAACATCAGGTTCACAGTGTCACAATTTCTGGACAACATTTTCCCACACAGATTCCTAATGACTCCTGTTGAAGCAACTGAGATTTAATTAGATAGCTCCTGGGTGTCACTATCTGTGTCATTATGAGTATAGCTGCAGTGCGCTCTGGTCTTGTCCCTGCTAACCGGTGACGTAGGTTCCGATATGTCTCGGGGTACATCGTAAGAACCGCAATCGTCGGCTTTTGCTAGAACTGATTTTGTTACTAATATTAAGATCGACCATGATGCTTTCTACAGGATCAAACATCATTGCTTCTCTCAATCACTATAGAAATAACAAAAAAAGCGTTATCTTGCATCTTTGACTGCCTGAGCTCCATTGTAGACCCCTTCATTCTCCAACAATCCTACTCATGCTCATATAATTTTTACATTATGAAATGCCCCGAAAATATTGATATGTGTCTGCTTATGGGCAGCGATTTTGAGTCGATAAACTGTAAAAAATACATCTTTAATACTTCCAACTGAAGAACATTTTCGGTTTTCTTATGCTTCGCTGGTGCTGGGACTTCTGTGCTGCTCCAATTGTGTTATTCGATGATGTCGATTCAGTATGTCGCTCATTATGAACAGTAAGATATTTTGGAGACAAACTAGCCTAAATGCAATCTCTGAAATGGATTCAGTTGATCAGATATATCCCCAAGCAATCTGTTCACTTGTAGGCAACGCAATTGGTCATCTCTTTTAATGAGGGTAAAATAGGACACCATTCATCAAAGTAGAGTACCCACCATTGCGCTCGGGGCTCTGCAGACAGTGAATTGTATGGGAATGCAGATAGCTTAGCTTTCCGAAATAATGACGGGAGCAGGCATGGGTGTAACTGTTAAGACAGACTTCGTGAATAGATTTATATCACTTTCAACACGTGATTATGAAATTATGCCTGAGTATAAGTTCATTAGAGTTTTAAAAAGTGAAGGCATGGAGTTAACCCCAGGGATATATTACAGTAAAAAAACCTGAAAATCAATGTCAATGCTGTTTCAACAGAGACCCTAAAACTTAAGAGCAGGCTAATGGACCAATTATTGGCGGCATTGGATAAACATGTCCTCCATAATTTTAGGCACTCTGCAATCCATTCGAGTGATAGCAGGACAGTTTACTACTCATTGTTTTTGCAGCTTGCTGTGTTATAGTACTACATTGGAAGGTGAACATGGACAAGCACAAGACAGTCATTGCAGCTTGAAGTGAAATTATAGTAAAAGAAAATTCATACCAGTATGACTGGAAATAGGCCTGGAACAGTATGGATTATTTCGTCCTACTAACTATTGCCCGAGACTGTCTGGGGAAACTTACTTGCCACTTCATCGTAATTTAGCAAGTATAAAATAACTTAATATCGCTTACAGTAACTTACGCAGAAAAATAATAAACTCGTTTCCTGGTCTGACATTCTATGCCACTGTACAACAGCTGGTGAGGGAGCAAAACTGTAGGAGCTGCTGACGTTGGGTATTTTCCACTTGAAAAAGGTACATTCAATGTCAAACTTTATAATAAATCTTCATTTTTCTTTTTCTCGAGAAAAGTAGCTTTCTTGACATGTACCGGTGAGCACATCTCAAGGGCACATCCCTTGGAAGCTCGTTGCCTTGTGAACCTCTTGTTTGACCTCAAAAAGGTGTGCATGAAGACCGTACAAACATGATGGCGCCAGTCAAAAGTATTGAAATCGAATTTTGGCATATCGGGCCGTAAAATTAGGAAATTGAACTAAAATTTCCAAGAATGAAGTGAAATAGTTTGAAGAGTTCATACATATGTTGAAATAAGTGAATTTTCCAGCATGAGCGAAATATATCTTGTTTTACTGTAATTACCTTAATACTGAAATATACACTTTTTTCTAAATTCTTGTCTTTTTGTCACTTTACGCTCTTCGTATACATAATGAACAAGTGATTTTTTCTCGTTTTTTTTACAAAGTACGTCATCACTTCTGTATGAATCGCTCAGCACTACGATTGTACACTATGTACGTAGACTGTTTCGATTTATCGCTAAGTGATCACACTCAGTTTCCTTAAAGTAGATAATTTTTCAACTTTGTTATTATTGTACAATTTTGATTACTTGTGGTACGGCAAAATCCGGATTACAGACACTGGTGTTTCCTATTGTGTCTAATCTCAAACAGGTAGCACTAGCCACATCATGCATTATCTTAAACACGGTGGATTGGCCGCGTTTGGCCTTAAGTAACGTGGTCAATCCAACACGGTCAAATGACTAGTATGGGAACTTCGTTGTTAGAATGTTACTCATGGGGATCACTGTTAGACAAGTACGACCTAGTAAGTGCTAATAAGACACGCAGGAAGTCACCTGCAGTGCGTAAAAGATGGCAGTAGTAATGCTTTGCGTGAAAGTTGTGATGCGGTGCCCAGGCCATCAACAGCACAGGTGTAAATAAGGAATACCTAACTTATGTCTTTGTGGGCAAAATGGGCGACCAAGGGTAGAGTCGTCTTATCGGCAAATCAGCCTTTCCTCTGGTTTGGCAGTGCGATAATGTTTAACCATCCCCCTTATCGATACCAGTATATTACAGCTTCTTCAAAAATAGGCCTTCCAACAATCATCCAGAGGTTGGGGATGTTTGAAGTCTACTTGCCCAACATATATACGTCAGGTCTTCAGGTACAATCAGTGAAGTTGAAAACAAAATATACATCATCAGTTTGAGTCCCAGTTTCAGAAGAGTAATTGTTCGCAGGAGCTGCAGTAAGTTATGCCGTTCCTGGTTATTTTCAGATGCCCTTTAACGTTTTTCCTCTAGTGACAATTAGTAGCATATAACATCTTCATCATGGATCACTTGTGGGGCTTGGGACTCTTAAATTGGCAAATAAAGGCTCAGCACCCCAAAAAAGACTAAAATCCAGTGTCATTTTACAAGGGCCTTGAAGCCTTCATTTACCAACTTCAAAACATTAGCTATTTTACAAAAGAGTGTCTTTCCCCTTAAATTGGTGAATGGAAGCTCCCAAATCTCTTTAACGAGGTGTTTGTTATTGACAACTTCAGGGAATGAGAGCGTATTGTCCATGGTTTGAAGGCTCCAGACCCATTTTAGCGGGAGGGCGCATTTAGCCTTGGTTCGAGGTATTTAGCCCTCATACGCCCGTTGTTGTGGTTGGCGTCCGAAGCGCGCCAAAAAGTAACGAGTTGCGCCCTTGGGGCACGCCCTGCCCTTTCAAGCCGACGGTGTTGGGATATCCAAAAAGATCATTTCCCAGTCTATAAACAGCATGTGTATATATCACGACTCTTTGTCGCTGTTATCCATATATAACGACTCTCTGCGTTATTATCCATATATTTCTCGGTGATTAATAACTTTCTATACTGTGCGTATGTAGTAAAATAACCAGCGCAAAAGATTCCATAACGAACGATAATTGCTTTTACGAGTAACAGAAAATCGACCAGTATCATTTTGTAACGTCACATCTTCATACCATGATTTAATATCACCCGCAGCTGTTCTACAATACTGTCACGTCACTTTTCGAAATAATCATTTATATGTAGCGTATTTGAGTGTCAAGCCATTCAATAGCGGTAAAGGAATCGTTGCATGCAGTAATAGCTCCCTATTACTAGGCCTCATCGATCAATCCACGTTCCCTTTGATTCAGTAGGCCCCGGCCTGGGACCAAACGACGACCAGAAAATAAACATATAAAAGTTTGTGGTAATTACTTTTTAAAAGTGTCGACAAATGCTGATTGTATGTCATGACACTTGCCATTAATGCCCTTAATCATATATTGGCGTAGTTTATGATGGATTAGGAAAGTATTCCAAATGGTATAAACTTCAGGCAAACTTAACAACAACTCGTTGGGAAGATTATTACCATTCTTTTAAGTGATGAACAAGCGTGCAATTTGATTATTGCGAAATAATTCTAGTAGATGTTACCAAAAATATTATCTTTTCTCTGTGGGTAGGTAGGTTAGGAGGGAGGAAGGAAGCAAGGGAAGTTGAAATTTAGCATTTTTATTTCAGCTTATTGCATATTTGTATACTTAATGACCTTTGGAGTTAATCTATGGTAAATACTGTTCATGATGTTGATTATAACACTTTCAATAAAGTTGCAAACATATGGCAAACGTTGAAATTCAATGACAAATGCAATATAAACTGAAAAACGTGAGCAGTTTTAATTCATAACTTGTTGTTCCTCGTATCGAACAACTTCTAATTATGTGTTCATAGCCAACCATTCTATTTCGTGTATGGGTTGAAATGAAACAATAAAGATAAGCATTTTCGCGGACTTAGATTTGTAGAAACACAAATAGGCATTTCATGTGGCTCAGAGGTTCAAAACCGAAAAATGTCGCTCATTCATTTCTAACATCTTTATCTTCTGGCCAATCATTTTGAAAGCAACGGTGTATTGTTTCTGCACAACGAAAGAATCCTATGAAAACAGTATGTGATGGCGTCATTCTCTATTTGAGAAGCAGAACATCAGAGAAGCCGCCACATGGAAATGTTAACTCTCAAACGTCATTGACTTGAGCCTTTAATGAATCAATGCTGCAAAGTGTCTTAATTTGTAGCTGATTTGTTATTAAAGTCAACACTTAGTTGAGTGACCATCTCCGCAACTCTTGCAAATCATCACTGTTATCTACTGAAAAAGTAAGCAGATTCTTGGATCCGCTTTGCGGCCCAGAGTGCACCTCTTAAGATATCTTAGGGAAAAACATATAAAGCATTATTGAAAAAGCCCCATTGGTGATATATTATCTCCAAATAAATATAACCCTCAATGTGTTTGTGACAGTGATACCTGAATAAGCCAACAACGCGTTGCTATAATATTTTTCCCTCCAATTATCACTAAAGTCTACCTTTGCCCCCCAAAAATTAAAATTTTAAATCAAGGATTAAATTCAGTTAAATTTTCTTTTCAATCTCCTCGCCACAGACTCGTACATTTCAAAATTTTGATCTGACGTTAATAGCGACATTACTCACTTTAACCACATGATTAAGCCACTTTCGTTTTCGATTTTTCAACATTAATTCACAGTATGGAACTATTTAAATTTTTAATCAATTTGGAAATATATTTTCCACTGTGCATATATTAAGTCTAGTATGGGTCCAAATTACAGAAAAAAATCCGCTCTCATATAGTTGGCATCGAGGAGTGTGAACAATGTGCGATTCATACCTGTACTGTCTCATTTCCACTATAAACAATGTGCAAAAGTGATTACACCTGATACTACATTACAATCCGTAATTTATCTACAAAACAACATGAATGCCACCTATTGATACAAACCCTTAATGATGCAGTATCACTTCAGCGCTCAAATTTTAAATCATGCCACTTTCGCGCTGTTGTACATTGCAATAACTCTGAAATTGACAAAGTAATTTATGTTCTAAGGTAATTTGAAACACTTCATACCTAGCACCTTTAAGTATCAGTCTTGCTTCTTGACACCTGTTTGACGAGTAAATTTCCTGATGATATTATAAAAAACTGTAGTTATCAACTTCAATTGAATCTAAATCAATATAAGTCCGTTAGGAGAAATCCTCATGTTTCTGAAAGCATAAGATATATTTGTACCTGAAGAATATAGGATACAATTTTTTAATAACAGAGGTCTAGTTTTAACAATTAGGAGGCAAAGAATACAGCATTATGTAAAATGTACATAAAAGTTCTCAATCTCACGTTAATGCTAAATGATGCATTTAAAACAGTTACAAATTAACACCTTTAATTCTGTCAATAACAAACAATTGTCATACGAAAGAATATTGTAAGCCTAAAACTGCATATTCTGCATACATTTGATTCTTCCTTTTAACCAAATAAAGCAGTCTTTACAATACAATTGAAAGCTACTATTTCATGACTTTGTTAAAATAAAAATAAAACTGCTTACACAACATGCATATATGTTGTGTATGGTCGTTTTATTACCTTTTCGAAAAAGGTATGAAGTCAAAATATCTAAAGATTGATTGATGGTGATTTAAGCCCATCAATAATTATATTCTATTATATATAAAAGCATCTAAGGGAAAATGCTACAGGTGTTCATTAAATCACCATTGCCATTATATGACAACGCTATCTTTTGATATTGACGGAAATGTACTACATCTTATAGAAACTGTCCATTGAATTTGGTTGCAAAATATAATCACACCTACACAAAAGAAAATGTTTATGCTGATTGCGTTATATCCTCTGACTGTTTAGAAGCCTTTGTGGCCTACATTTTCAACTTCTCATTTAATACACAAACCTGCACATTTGCTTTTGTGTAATTTTTGCCAAGAATTTACTCCCGACATTCATTTCGTAACTTATCAGCCAACTCTTTCAACTCACACTTGTCCAACGAGTCGACAAGCTTTGATACGGTAGCAGCTGGTCCTTTTCTATTTTGCCATAGCAACAGCATCTGGTATTTCTTCTCCCGTATGCCGTCTTGTTGATAATCGGTATCAATGTGTTCGATATCTTGTGTTGAAAGGTTCAATCCTTTCTTTGATCTCCCAAACTGTTTCCATTCTTTTGGCGGCAAAAGCTCGGCAACAATCTCTATCGCAGACTGTAGTGCATCTGTGTATAACATCAAACACGGTTAAATGGTTCGAGCAAGCCTATTCTAGCATGATATTAAATTGTAATCGAAAAAAATACTCTTATGAATATCACCAATGATATAAATTTTGATGCCTTATATGTTATTACACTCAAGTGGTTGCGTTTTTGCATATAATTGCCTGTCACATTTATACTACCATTTTGTAAAAGATTAATTTATAAAAATTCAAAATGAATGCGGATTGCTGCTGGGAAAGATTAATGTTTAAACCTGTCAAGTTGCTTATATGTATTTTGTGAAATGTAAATACTATAAATTATCTCAAAAATAGGACTGGTAAGTATAATTTCTGCCTTTACATATATTCTATTAGACATTACTAAGTTACATTACCTTGTCCCCAAACTATCAAGTCTGTATTCAAGACCACAAGACTACATTGTAAGCATGAAGATATGGTTCTGGCCATATTCACTGAACAAGAGTTAAAGTAGACTTAACGACTATACTCGCTACCTCGCAATTCGTGTGTTAGGAAATATATTCTTGTAGTACGTCATTGTTAGTACAGTGTCTTCGTATAGATACTCTGAAAGCATTCCTTCTAAGACTAAGCTTTGAGGCACCGCTTTCTATCACTGTTTATTTTACCAACCAGAGATTACATCTGCTAAGACAATATGTCTAATCAATCATGTGCCTTTCTCGTGACTCATAGACACTTTTCCTGCCAAAAGTGCGTATAAGTTTATCTATGGGAACCTCGCCTTCCCTAATCAGAGACATTTCCACCCTCAACAGAGACACTTCACGTCACTGGACTCTATACATGGTCTCTCACCCAATTGTTATGCTTCACTGTATTAGCCACTGTCTCTATTATTAGTATAGAATAAAGTAGTCATTTAAAGTATTAGACCACTTCGTCTCCCAACAGCTTACTCAGACCTGGTCGTATTCCACACATCGTGCATGTCAATGCAAGAAAAACAATCAAGTCACCGTTGTACTTGATGAAATCAAATTTACCTTTGTTAAGCAATTTTTGGACAATCTCAGCCATTCCTAAATACCCTTCCTTGCGAAGTGTTTCTATGATACGTTCATTGGTGGCACCATCTTGTTCTTTGTCGAGCCATCTGAGAAAAAGCTGGTGAACACAATCCCGTTCTTCAGAGTTTTCAGCTTCTATTGCTTCCAGTTCGTCGACTGACATGCCGAGTTTTTCACCAAAACTCTTCCAGTCTTTGCCACTTTTAGTTAAAGTGGATGTAACATAACTGATGCTTCTTTTCAATTCTGAATGACAAAAACCGTAACTTTTTAACTTTTCACATCCACAAGTGCCTATATAATAATTAAACCAGTCGTTAATTGCAAAAGGTTATTTTTCTTTACTACTCACTGCAAATGCGCGAGACTACCAATGATTCATAGAAGATATGTAGGTAAATGGACGAAATTTACCACTATGTATTGACGGATGAGAAATTTTTACCTCATATCCTGAAATATCTTATGTCATGCTACTTTTTTCCGGGGAGTCGGAGCACATATCAAAACCCGTTTCAGTAATCTTCGTAAATTGTCGTTTGAAAATTAATGCATTATTTCTTATATGTGGGAAGTCTCCATCATTTAAAGCAAAATACAGACTACAGTATGTATTAGAAAAAATGTATAACAACTTGCAATGCAGAGATTTGCCATCGCCGAATATTTTAGCAACGGCAAAAACGGAAAAAAAAACCTTTTTAAATAATATGACAGAAGGGTAGAAGCCAACGGCGTTTAAACAAGCAGGAAGAGCTGTGCACGATAGCGATCAAAATCGATGTTAAAACCTATCATTCCGTAGTTTGTGTGTATGGAAAATAAATTTGAGATAGTTATCTATCAACGAAAGCTGTGTGGCATTGTGTTCTTTCCTAATCTTACTTCTAGTCATATCGTTAAAATAAAACATCAAGACAGACTGTTAAGATTAGTACGAAAAAGCGAATTCAAAATACCTACTTTTAGGCACCTGTTTTGCTTGAGTCACAATATGCGCCTGGAGAACTTCACACTGTAAAAGTAAGGAGAGCTGTTTGGTAACATCAGCATCAAGCAAATTTGAAATTTCACATAATCTGTAACTGCTGCATGGATGATTTGGGATGGATGGCAGTATATTCACCTTAGGTTCCAAAATCAGCTTGAATATTATTTCGTGAACTTAGGCTGAAGCATACCCTCCTTTCAAAATAAAAAATGAATCACACCCACGTAGATAAAATATCTGGGCGTATGTCTAAAAGATGTAAAAGAACCCAATGGTACTAGATGTTGAATCTCGTGATTCGCTGAACATAGAAATGCCATGACATCACGAATTCAAAATTCATAGTTACTGAATTCCGAAACTAGGTATAACAATAGAAACTCATAAATATAAAATACATATTTCTGCACATAAAAAGGTAAATGTCCGGTTCAGAAAGAACCAATGTTAATCAAATCCGCTTATGCCACATTTTGTTTCCCTTAACGTCACGCGAAAGCTTTTATTTTATTCAGCTTGATATGGTTTTCAGGAGGTAAATTTGACATTACCTTCCCAAGGTCAAACAGTAGTTCTGCAATTTGTCCAGATTCACTTTCTCCCGGCTTTCTTCCCGTGTCAGGGGATTTCTTCATGAAGAACTTCAGGGAACCTTCAAGTATGTTGTCATTTGCAGATTTTAGTGATCTCACGTTCACCTCGGTGAAGCATTCTTGATTTGGATAGAACACCAGCTGTTTCATCCCTAGGTATATTTCAAACCCATCACTTACTTCAAAGCTTATCCTCTGACGTCGTCTTAGTAGGATATCTCTGCTGTAAGGTATGCCAGACTGACGATACGATCCGTAGCCCATCCCCTCGAATCGTTCGATGTGTTCTGAAAGTTTCTTAGCTTCCAATACACTTACTACCATTTGTTTTGGATTTTGAATCCTCTGAAGCAACAATATCTTTGCTTTATTTATCCCACGTTTGGCGTTGTTATACACTTTGGTGGCGTGCCTTGCAACTCGTCCCCTTTCTCGTTGGCTACTATTCACAGCGCCATACCTGAGATAAAGCAACATTGCTGGATTGTTTAAATGGGTTGTTTAAAAACATACATATTAAGATACATGTTTTGATGCATACCTACCCACCTACTCCTACCTGCCTGCCTGCCTGCTTACATGCATGTAGGCAGGCAGGCAGGCAGGTAAGACCTGTTTAGTACTTTAGGGGTCAAATGACTGTATCTACGTAATGAATACATACATAAGCTTACATACATACATACATACATACATACATACATACATACATACATACATACATACATACATACATACATACATACATACATACATACATACATACATACATACATACATACATACATACATACATACATACATACATACATACATACATACACGCTCGCACGCACACGCATGTACGCACACACACCACCACAGACACAGACACACAGACACACCCACACCCACACACTCACACACACACACACACACACACACACACACACACACACACACAGACACACACACACACACACACACACACACACACACACACACACACACACACACACACACATATATATATATATATATATATATATATATATATATATATATATATATATATATATATATATATATATATACATGTTCATCCATCCATCCGACCATCTATCCATCCATTCATCCACGGATAATATATGAACAGCAGACATTACAGAAGAAACTCCCTTGAGTTACTTACTTTGAAAAGGATTGCACTACACAGGTTACAACGTTACCCGATACTGACGGTTTTACCTCCTCGGTCACATCCTGCCAGTCGTCTGTATCTGATTTGTCAGCTACTATTCTTATATCGGATTTACCAGAGGGCAACTTAGGGGGACGTGGAAGTGATAATACAACAGACTTCTTGAAAGAACCTTGTTTCCTGCCACTTGTCACACAGACCACTGGAGAGAAGGACATTTCATTTTCGAGCCCTGAATTTTCTTCAAAGGAAGCAGATACAGCGTCTCGGCTAACTTGCATTATCTGTGGAAGAATTTTACCAACTTGAATGAAAATCTTTCACCTATATTGAATTATATTCAACGCCTGAACAACTTGTGCAGTTGCAAGGAAAAACTCGAATACACTGAACTAACGTTTAAATAATTGCCCAAGCAGCCTCATTATATCTCACACAAAAGTTGTTGGTTGTTGGCCAAGAAGAATGCATATTTTTTAAATCCTTGTTATTCTATTCCGTATCGTTACCCCCTTCCCCCGTAAGCATACCGCATCTAAAAACCAGTCTTTTACCTGTACTGATAATTTATCTTTAGTGCCAACGGCACCGGCTGGAAAAGTTATGGTAACATCTTTACACACAGTAGATTTGAAGGTACATCCTTGGGGCTCCATATCAAAATCTTCCTGTACTTGGCTTGACACAACAGCAAACATAGCTAGCTTCGTTATCTTAATGCTGACGCCATTTTTACCCTAAATTGATAAACCCGTAAGTACAAAAATGTAAAATGGTACATGTGCATGGTCAATACACCTTGTTACGTGAAAGAAAGCAATCGGAAAACAACAATTAAAAGTCTCTCATAAGAAGGCCACAATTTAAACGTTAGTCCGATGCTACATAACGTTAGGTTACTTGGTAAGTCTATAATAGGTTATCCATGAAAATCAGATGTCCTTACTTCATGTCATTTGATTGACATTGATCAATCGGCTCGTTTAAAACTGCACATTTTGGCATCATTATTTATGTGAAATATAGAACTGCGGTCTACACGATAATTTAAGATAAAATGTGATATTTCGTGTAACAATTATTTCACCAAACATTACATATAAAGTCTATGGCTAGCCTAATTTCCTTGTCAATGATAATGATGTTAACGAAATGGCAAGTAATATGTTTACATTTCATTCATTATATGTTAAACGGGCTTAAAGTACCTTGTTTGTTAAGTGAGTACTCCATCTGATTCCATCATCACTGGACAGCACCATAATATTTCTTGAATTGTCTATACCAATAGGGATTTCTAGTAAAGCGGGCTTTTTGAAGTTCATCAAACGCGGTTGCAGATCGATGATCTCACTTTCGAATGCTTCATTCTCCTTCAGTTTTGGTCTGAATATTTCACCTCCTTCCAGTGATGCTTTCACCTCAACGTTTTCTTTGACAACCCCTGGAGGTACTGTCAGTGTGATATTGTTCAAAAAGACTAGTTTCTGTTCCTCCTATTCAATAAACCATACCCACGATATTTGCATAATTATTAGCAAATGTGTGAAGACAATTAGACCAAGTACCAGAGTAGGAGTAAACAGGCAGTAATCAAGTATAACTATTTGGGTTTCAGTCAAGTTTAGCAGCCCGTAAATAATGAAAATTTAGCTCACTAACACAGTTAAGTTTCCTACATCTTAAGTAATATATTATATAATTGAAGTTCAGTGTATACACTAATGCTCTCAACATGTGTATGTATTTAGCCCTTTAATTTTAAGAAAAGAGTGGTTTACAAATTGACAGCTCTCCCACAAAATAGCCATTCTGTTGTTTTTATAAATCTTCTGTTAGTATATGAAGACGGCCTTATGATTAAACATCTTTGTCATTCGGCATGTACAACTCATTTAACACAGGTGCTTTCAACCGAAAGCGAGCTGATTATCAACTCCCTTGTTTCAGCCATGCTCCAACGTTCGAACTAGCGACATCAATATATTATTGAAAGTGCAACTGCTTCGAATATTTGGGTGTTTTTAAATGTATATTAACTTAGCTGCTAAGACGCAACAGCGGCTATACTTTGACACCAACTAAAGTGACACTGAGCAGCAACATTGCTAATAAATTAGGGGCTAAATACATTATCATTATATTATTCTGTCAATTGACCGACACCAATTTTGTACTCTATCAGTATCATCTATTTATCACAACCTCATTTATATAGTTCTAAAGAAGGAATTTCATATTTTCATTAAAAGGGAAACAACAAAGTTTGTGTAGTCATAAGGGAATTCGGTTCAAGTCTGCATTTCATTATATCGATTTTTTAATGCAGCTTCAAGCCTGAAAGGAAAATCACAAATTGAGATGTTTAATTACGCTATGTATAACCAATCCTCTTCAATTGCATTGTTATGTAGATACAGTCATTTGACTCTTAAAGTGGCAAGCAGCTCGTACCTTATCGTTTCCGAAAAGAAATACAGTTTCTTCATACAGAGTGTAGTCTTCGTCTTCACTTTCCAAACCTAAATGACAAGCGCAAAAAAGAAACTTAAATCGTTTTCAAATGCAAAATATATTTATTTTACAGTGAATATTACATTAAAATATGATTTGATTTCTTTTCATTGAAATTACACCATAGGCAACAAGTAGTGACTTGATTTGTAATAGACCACTTTCATGAGCCCTTTGTGTTCCTTGTGTTCCTTACATCCTGCTATTTTGTTCAGTATGAGTTTGCCATCTTTAGTTCAAACTCAGAAATGGTCAACCATGCCATTCAATTTGTGTACTCAAAGTCATAATTTAAAATAAACTTCTCTGTTACACATGGGAAGAGAGAGAGAGAGAGAGAGAGAGAGAGAGAGAGAGAGAGAGAGAGAGAGAGAGAGAGAGAGAGAGAGAGAGAGAGAGAGAATATAACAATCACTACTGTTACTCTCTTGATTCAATACCAAGTCAGTGAGACAACTCAGTATTTAGTATAAGGGGTTAAGGATGCCCGAACTGGAAGTTGTAAACAGCTGTCTTACAACTGTCTTACCTTGAATGGATATGATTAGTGTGTGTTTACTTTCAACTGACTGATTGTCAAGCAAACCTATATATTTTAAATTTACGTACGCGTCAATATATCTGGTATTGGGTTTGCTTTCTGGTATTTCTTCATTTCTTCAACGCCAAGAAGACACACTTCAAGGGGAGGATATTTTACTGGGTTGTCTTGCATGTAGATCTTATTCAATTGACCTAGTCTGGAAAGCACTTCAAATGGGAGATAGCGAATAGCGTTGTCTCCTATGTTTAGTTGACACAAAGACGTCATGTTCATTAGCTTTAGGAGTACTTTGGCTGTTATTTTGTTTGAACTTATGTTCAGTTCTTTGAGGTTTGTGAGTTGAGCAATTTCTGGTGGCAGATCTTTGAGTTTGTTGCCTTTCAGCGACAGTACCTTCAAACTTGCAAGCTTTGTCACGCTGGCCGGCAGAACACTGAATTCATTATCATCCAATGTTAGATTCCGTAATTTTTTCAGTCGTTCCATATCTGGGAGAGTCTCTAGGCAGTTATCACCAAGATCCAAGTCAACGAGGTTGGTAAGACTTCCTGAAGGTTAAATAGCAGGAGAATCATGATTTTGCTAATATTGTTAAAAATAGCTCTTTTTGAGCAAACTTTTGAAAATTATAAATACTAAGCACTAACTAGACATATTGAATTGATACCACCCAATTTAAACATATCTGAACTGATAGCATTCATTAGGTAAATAACACTAATGGATAATAAAGAAGTGCCGAAAATATTCATTATAATAATTACATTCGTTAATGAACTGTATGAATTTACAACAACAACAACAACAACAACAACAACAAAGATGATGATAATAATTAAAAGAAGAAGAAGAAGAAGAAGAAGAAGAAGAAAAAAAGTACATTAGGAAGTTATATTGGTAGACTTTGATTTTATGAAATAATGATCAGCAAACGCACTACTGGTATTTAATTGAGTAACCTTGTTGTAGTTGTTGTTGATGATACTGTTTATGTTATTTTATGTTGTCATTCAAAATGTTGTTGTTGTTGTTGTTGTTGTTGTTGCTAGTGCTGTTCCTAATGTTCTTACTAATATATACTAACCAAAGATGTGTGACAACGTAGATTTAAGTACGCAGAGTAGGGGAGATAGACGATAAAAACAACTCACCAATCGTCGGATGAACATCATTTAGTGTATTTGCTTCAACATGTAAAACAGAAAGCAGCTTTAATGAAAATAATTCTGCTGGAAGTTGTTTAATCTGGTTGTTATCTAAAGCAACCGTTGTAAGCTTTTGTAACTTCCCTATGTCGGGGTTGATCACTCGCACGTCGTTATCACTCATATCGAGTTCGGCCAGGTTTTGCAATTCACAGACACACGCTGGTATCTCGACGAACTGATTATTGGCTAGATTTAGCGTCTTTAAAGACTGAAGTTGACCGAAGAATGGAGGCAAGGTAACCAGCGTATTTTCACTTACATCAAGAACACGAAGGCGCGTGAAGTTGCATACCACCTCAGGAATTTCCTTGAAGAGGTTGCTTGAAATATCTAGCTCTACGAGTCGCGACAATTTAGCCGTTTCCTTCGGAAGACTCGATAACTTGTTCTTGTATAGCTTGAGAGTTGTCGTGTTGACATTTTCAAGATATTTTAACGGTAAAGTCTGAAGTCCGCGATCTGCGAGAGATAATTCGTCCTTGCTCTTTTGCATGTTGACTTCAATGAGATTCCTTCTCTAAAGTGTGAAACAAAACAGAAGATGCGAAATACTCGTAAATACATATATTTCTCCTGTCGCTCATTATTTAATACGTTTTTACTTTCTCTTTAATTTGTGACCGATGGGTCATAGAGTTATATGAGCCGTAGATATGGGTTGCTATTTATATAACATTTGAGATATTCCTTTTTTTTTTTCTCAGTTATCAAGTTCCGTAAAGTTTGATATCTCATGAGATATACAATCAATAATTAAGTTGGTGCCCTGTTTACAATGGTCGTACATGCACAGTTAGGACTGTTAGAACTTGTCTAACATTCATCTTGTATCGAATTCCCATTATCAAAACCATGTTCATTGCGTCACATCGCACATACGTATTGAGGAAAAAGGTTGGATGGTCCATGGGAAATCCTAACACCACGAAAAAAAACATATAAAAAACAGAAAGGGAAACCCAACTGTCTGAGATAATGAAAAAAAAAAATACTGAGCGACATCTAGCACCACTACGTGCATACAGTTGAGAGCAAAATGTTGGAAACAGATTTCGCGCAAATTTAATTCGTGAAAATATGGAAGCTTAAACAGCTAAAACATTTCCGACGCATCACCATCCCTCTTTATTCTTGATCAGCACAAATTTAAATGTAGTGGCTTGTGAAATCCGACATAATGAATCTGAAGGAAGGAAGGATAAAAAAACAAAATAAACAAAAACAAAACCCCGGAAACTTGCTAAATAAAACAAAACAATGAACAACCAATAAAATCATCCAAAACATGAAAACAAAAAAATGAACAAAACCAATCAAAACAAACAAATGAACAGCCAACCAGTCTACCGACAAACTAAACAAAACATACATACATATGAAGAATAAAAATACATAGCAAATATATACAAGCAAACCAAAATAAATTAATAAAAAATAAACAAACAAATAAATAAATAAGCAAATGAATAAAAATTAGAATAAAAAAAAATAAATTCGGATAAAAAATTAAAATAATTGGCTTTACAAAACAATGTAACATATTCAGGATGTGACGTCAGTATCACTACCCCCTAACTGTCATTAGGGATGTGACTATATGGCCGCCCGTGCCACGCCATGGTAGATAACACATTTTTGACGATTGTGATATTCTTACCCATAGCTCATTTATATATTTAATGGAATTATGTAATTAGGGCATCTCTCAAAATTAAAATTTTCAGGTATATTGGCTGTACTCGGATTTTTTTAAATAATAGTTTGATGATTGCAACATTTCATAATTTACTTATACAGGTATTTAATAAATATGTGTAATCAGGCCACAAATGAAGCTTTCATGCACTGAAAATAATCAGACTTCTAGGGCACAATAACCACATTTTGTTTTTACTTATTGAAAGTTTGGTCCTGTTGACATGCTCAATATTAATTAATTAGATTATTTGCATAATGAGTGACGTTCTCAAATTAGGCTACAATAGAAACTGAACACAATGATTTTGATACACATGCAAATATGTTTAAGACAACATACACAAAATGTAAGAAATAGCAATATTTTGTCTTATTCTCGCTTCTTAACCTATGTCTCAGTGATGCATTCCTCTTTACATGCAGTGTCGACCTGCGTCTTAATAAGATTTGACCGTAGATGTTTATTTAACCATAGACCCTCGAGAAAAACGGGACAGGCAACTGCTGAGGTTTCTTTGTGCGATCTATCTTTGAATACATTAAAGTTTATTTGCCAAGCGGTCCCCCACAACAATACTTCGTACTTAACACTGAATCTCATTAACGATCAAACTGACGTTCTGAATATGTACACTTTGCTCTTGCATGGCACGTTCCGAGTAATGACACAGAGAATTTTGAGGGTTTTTTGATACTAGTCATTGTGAATGTTTTGGTAACGATGAAGATCACATTTTGGATTCAAGCCGAAGCCAACGGGAAAAAACTAGACGATAAAAACTGTGTACATTTAGCCATAGACGCTACAGAAAACTCTTGCTAGATATCGACAATATAAGTTTACATTCCCTACCATAAAAATCACCGATAACAACAAACATTTACAAGTTAGACAGGTTTACACTTCCCCAGTCCTGCGAAACGAAAATCTGACCTTTATTTCATCTGTCACGCAACATTTGACGAAAATCAGGGAACACAAAAAATGACTACTCCATCGGAGCTCAAATACACGACCTCTAACATTTTGGTATGTTTTAGCCTAAAGAAACACCAAAGTTCGGATAAGCTACACATGTTTACATCCGCAAAGTACTAGAAAATACATTTGTAACACTGACTTTCGCTGTCAGGAGAAACTTCGTGATAAATCGGGACTATCCATCGGTTGATGGATTCAGAAGCAGTAAGGTAGACATGCATTTACACAAAGCTGAACGCTGTCCTCGTAAATTTGGCCGTTCACAGTTTTCAAACAACAACATTTCAGTAGTTAACATACATACATTACCGAATCATGGAGCACTCCTCCGCACAGAAAATATTCCGACGTTTAAAAAACTGCAAAAACGAGGGAAAATTCGGAGATACATGCACGGACGATTGCAGAATGTAAACAACTCTGTGATGTCAACTGCTGTCAAGTCTGGAACTGCAGCGGTATGTGTTTCGGATTTCTATTCGAAACTTTGTCACTTGACAGCAACATACTGACTCCCTGGAGATTTCTAATTGCGTCGAATCTCGCTACCAATATGTAAAAAGTACTTTAAAACTATTTTGACGAATTCTTCTCAAAATAGTTGTAACACTTTTATTTCTAAAAATGGACTTGCGGGTAATCCGAAATAACTTGTAATCCGAAAACATTATTACCGTATACCCGCATGCACGTGTCTATGAACCGGACGTTGTGCAGTCCCCGACCCATTAACACCTCTTAATTATTCCAAGATAGATCGCAAGCTGCTAATCCGGTAGACCCTTTGTTCTCTATCGCAGTTGCCTGTCCCTTTTTTCTCGAGGGTCTATGATTTAACAGGGTCACATTTACCAGCCTAGAAGAATGCTGGTTCCCTTGCCAACCCATGTGCGGTATCCGATGGCATTTAAATCACCACTGCTCTGCATGAAATTCTACTTTAACCCATTTTCACTTGATCCGAAGATTTGTACAGCAACTGTAAACTAAATTATGAATTTTGAAATTTCATATGTCTACTAATAAATTTGTCTGTACGTCTGACGTAAGGGGGCCGTGTATAATTAAAGCATGCGCGCAGTAAACGCAACTATTGGCGTATTATCTCAACACCCCCCTCCCCCTTTCGTAAACGAAAGTTTGGAAGTTCGAAAATCCTACAAAGCCTGTATCAACAGACCTATAATCAGTAATTAGGTCACTATGAAATCACACATACGCTTCCTCAAATACCCCGGCCTCTAAAATCAATCTTTGCACAGCGTCAACTCGACAATGACGCAACCAAAACAATGAAATGAATTGAAACAGTGTATCCAGAATGACTGTCAAGTTATTTTCCATTTGCACTCACCCACAAGTGTAGTGGCGGTGCCGCACTGGCCCGATACATGCCAAACAATACAGCATAAAGACATGTAGCGAGACATTGCCATATAAAAACATGCAGTGCGATTTTATGCACGGTAGTTGAAATACAGCGCTAGCCAAACCATCTCCCCATACGTTGTGTTTGAGGTATAATAAATCGTTTGGAACCTAACAACCAGGTGTGGTAGTGTGTTTCAACCCAAGTTTCTTCTATCTTCACCCCATTCCACGCTCCACTGGGGATCACCTGAATTCCTACAGTTTCTTATATATATATATATATATATATATATATATATTATATATATATATATATATATATATATATATATATATATATATATATATATATTATATATATCGGCTTAGAGGATAACATGATATGATTTTGAGGCTGTGTATGGGCATAAACACCATGTTGAATGCTAGAAAATTATAACCAATACTTTTAAGAGTCGGGATTTAGACTGACTGTGATGTCTTCGTTAGATGACTGGGTGACGTACGCTATGAGTTCGAATCCCATTCGGAACTTACTGAATAGAAATACGTATTTGCTTAGTCGATTTCTTTCACGCACAAAGAACATATAGATTCTCGCCGAAAGACATGATGGGACAATGGTTAAGTTTCAAAGCAGAGGTCGCGAGGGCAACAGCGGAAATACCTAAATGATTATCCAGTGGTCACAAGCTACTTTTTCTATGCTTTTTTACACGAAATTAACTACAAAATTTGAAATTTCACATATCACTTTGATTTCCTGCCAGAAATGCCAAGGGAACAATGTTGTGAAAGTCGTGGTAAAATCCTCTACGCTTTAAAGACTTGCGCAGTGAGTGTAGTACCACAAACCCTAACATCCGGGTTCACGGGAAATACAACAACTTTAAAGCTAGAGGTATTAATATGAAATTGACGACTTAAAGACAGCGTGTGCTAGAGGCCAGATTATTGTATGGTACGTGTACAAAAGTAGAAGACTCCAAATCAAAACCTGCACCAAATCTTTTCGACTTCATGGGATGTGTTACTCACCGACAAAGGTTCGCGTTGCAAGGAAGCCAGTCCGATCTGTTCCGCCTACTTCGCGAAATGTGCTAGTATATTTTTTGTAGTCACGACAGGTCAAAGGGCGTCATTTGCACACACAAATACCGCTTATCGGCAGCATGCCAAGTTGAAATAAAAGATATATGCCCTAAGCACTTCAAGTTATCACAAAGACTTGCATCGAGATAGGGCCGACTGTGTCCAGCCTTTGGCGGCTGAATTTAACGTTTGTAGAACAAGACAGTTCTAAACCTTCGATTCCAGGCCGCGACCACTCGGCCACTGAAAATACTCAACTATAACTTACGATTGAAATCCTTTGAATATGCTTATTATATTGTTACGTAGCCGATCGTAACCCAACTATTTATGTAGCTTCTGTGGGGTTTACGTCGGTTGGTGTCTGCGAGTACGGATGATGAGTTTGGTCAGTTAATGACATCAGCTTATCCAAAATCTTTCATCAGCTACGCTACTGATCTTCAAATGTAACAGCTATGCAATTTGTGTTAAGCGTTCAAACTTCGGGTTTGTCTTATTTCATTGTGTGTAAAATTGCTTCTTTTTAGTTTTCGGTCGAGTCCGTTTCGCCCGGATTCGTTGGATTTAGGTCGAACCCCTTTCTTCCTACCCTGCAAGTACGGAGTGTCAAATTTAATGTTAAGCGAACCATTCACGGTTTTCGTCATTATCCAAAGGTCACCAGGGTCAGCATTTGCTTTCAAAGGAACACTCGGACATTTTACAATTTTGTTTTTGTTGTTATTCGTTGTCACGCACGCGTGTAGCTCAGGAGTACTGAAAACAGGTCGTCTATCTTTCCATTCTCTTTGTTACCATGCATATATTGACTATACTGATTGTTCAGACAGGTATCAAAGGTACAAGTATTGTGTGTCAGCTTAGAAATTCGATTTGTGTACCTGGTGGTCTGCCTACCGACAGTTCACCGTTTCCCTTCAGGGAATAGCTATCAAGAAGGAAGTCGGGAAACAGAGACAGTGCAGAGGCTCATAGCCTTCAAAGACAACACCGTTCATTTATCATACAAAGATGTTACATACTGCCAGTTGTTGTCCCTTCTCTTGACTGTTGTCTACATGTTCCCCTCTACCTTCTGGCCCTGTGGTCGGAAATACGCCCCCTCTATACTATCTGCACAGTGGTTATTTACATACAGTTGAAATGTAATTTGGTCATTTGTGTATTGTATGGTGTATTTATAGCAAAGGCTCATATCAATGGCCAACACCTTAACCCTTTCACCACCATGGTTTGTCCCAAATCCATTGTTTTCTATGGTAAAGTTGGACCTGTATACAGGGAACCGGGATGAAAGGATTAAACATCAGACAATAATTTACCGGTTTGATTTCTCACATCCGTATCGCTATTGTAATTCGTCTATATATATTAAGCTATTTATTGACCTTTATACAGAATTGACGTCAAAGTAAATGACCTGTGAAATGATTGACTGACATAACGATACAGCAAATTGCACCAAAACAACCCATCTGGAGTTTTACTTTTTAATGATAAGTTTAGTATCTAATTATTTCAAATTTGTACTGCATTTTTAAGCTCTACAAGACGAAAGCTGCTTTTTAATTGGTCTCTGTAGAGAATTAGGTACTTGTTTAATTACTTTATACAGTGAATTTCAAAATAGCTTGGAGTCACAACGTTTCTAGCGATAGAAAATGGCGTCACCTGCATCCAGTACAAACGCTCTCCTTCGATAGATTTTGCAACAATTTGCAATGCCACAGTCAACATCGGTATGGTGATTCGAGTATGACTGCCAGATTTTCAACTTTTAGGCTAAAATAATGCTAGACATAAAACTATTGAGTCTGGATAAATGGTAAGAAACGCCACCTTCTCATCACTTACTGTTAAAAATTTTCAGTTTCCTATATTGACTCCCGAGCGCGGCTGGTACATTTTGTCCGGCTAAATACACTAGAAATCATTGTGAAAAGTTTTCACAATACCATAATGTAAATTTACAGACCTATCTAAACCTTTATAAGGGTCTTTTGAAATAATCTTTTGTGTCGCGCATTCTGCAATAACCATGTATACACAACAAATACCTTGTAATGTGACAGCTTTTTTTTTTACTTTTAGCATACACCGGACGAATCTCCAGGGAGTGTTTCCAGTCGATAACGGGATCGTGGAATATTTACCTGTTCCCTCGAGAAATTCAAGGCGTACCGGTAAGAATCGCCCACAATTTCATCACTGATTGGTTAGGATATTCGGTATCACCATTAACATATGACAGTTTCAAGTCTTTCCTGTTGCTGGTGGCAATATCTAAGTCATACTGGCAATTAGGGAGAATTCCCTTTCTCACAGACGGTCAGGGAGAACAACTATTTTCTTACAAGGTGTGGGTGAGAAAGACAATACAGTGTCATCATTTGTGATAAAGTGGTACTTGAAATTCTCATCATGGTCTCAGAGTTACTCTTTGTATACTTATTTTTCGGAGATTTCATGAACGAGCACATTGCAAGCAACCTGCCACATACAATTTGTCGGTCAAGGGAATTTTCAGCCATCAATTACGAAAATCAGTGGTCCGTCGTGACATGATGGCAAGTACACTGACACTCTCTTAAAACAAGAGAAATTAAATCAATCTTCACACATTAATTCCTTTCAGCATGTGTCCGTATTTATGACTTTTAAGAAAGTAGAAGTCACGTCACCTGAATATCCATCAGCTAGAGGGCCGTTAAGAGAATAAATGCCAGGAGTAAAATGGGAATGAAGCCGAAAAATTGTTGTGTTGCTCTGGGATAAGAATATTTGTATGCATGTTACCGCGTACTGCTCTTTATGACTTGCCTTGTGGTGAACACATCCTGCGAGTTGTCGAAACAGTCTGCGAGTTGTCGAATCAGTCTACCAACAATAAAATAGGTTCAGCCGATACATTTCTGTACACCTTAGTTTAACATGCAAGTAAACACATGATCTGAACAAAGAAGTCACTGTAGTGGCTGACTTCCCTACTAATTAAGTTGTCAGCATCGTGGCGTGATGTTTATGGACAAGAAAAAAAAGGTTTCTGTTGCGAATGATCCGTGCATAAGCCATGTTGTATGCCATGCTTCGCTTGAATGTCATTGATATCGCATACAGACGTATATTTAAGACAGTTTTATCTTACGAGAACTCCATCGACAACAGTCAATCGTAGCCGACTTGGAGATCCGGGCCATTATCCAGGATTGCTAAATTCATGGCATTTAATCTAGGTTCGAACCACCAGCTCATGGTGTACACGACACACCGCATAATCCTGATATCTTTGTTGCCTAGCGTGGTAGATCAAAGTTTGATTGCTCACTGTGGGGTGATTGTGTTGAAATATGACCACAACGTCGCTATTTCCGCATGGTCACCACAGTGGCTGTCGCAAAAAGCAGGACTGGCAATTAGCGGCATAGCTTAAATATGTTAAGGTGCCGTAATATCGAAGCAGATTTAACTTTTAGAAAATTGTTTTGTCAATGGAATATCTGAATACTATGTCACTGGATTTTTTGTTCTGGCCATTCGTCATTTTAAAACGGAGCTTAGTGGTCAGTCGGTCGTTCTTGTAATCTCAAGTACGATATAAAACTATCATCGTCTATTTTATTTTTATATCATATTTTGTTCGATCTTAACCTATTAAAGTACACTATAGAATAAGGGCACTTAAAATATTCATTTAACACGGTTATTGATGAGCGCAATTCGTTATCTGAGTGTGTTTGAAGGTCATGCGTCAGAAGAAAGGGATTTACATAACAAGCAAGACTTGCTCGAAGTCTATGGGCATACACGTCTATGGGCATACACATCTCAGAACAGAATAAATTGAAAGAATGAGCTTCAGCAGGCTATCACGCTAGCTGTTAGACTGGCGCCTAGATCGTGTGATGAACACTTTGCAAACTGCTGACAAGAAACGCCAGGCGACTGGGCCAGTCTAAAAGTACATTATCTTGATTGAGAAGTAAACGATCAACAAAAGTGTATTATTTCATCGCCTAGAAGATTGAAACTCTTCCTATGATTTTTATGGGCAAAAAACTGTAAAATATTAAAATAAATCATATGAATTTATTTTCTTTACCTGGGTCCATCAAAATTTACGAGCAAGTTGAGTGCTTTATGAAACGACTGATGGATTTTTGAACTAGGTGAGGAATGTTAGGGGAAACTTACCGTAGGGTCACTACTGGTACCAGTCTACTTAGGTGTCCTTCATACTCTTGAGATAATACTGGATTTGTTTGAATATATATTTAAGTAGACAATAACCACTGAATGAAAGGTCATCTGACACTGACTTTATTGGAGGCGTTGCACAGATCCTGCTCATGGGCTTTTGACAAGCAGCAATAACAGAGCACGCTCTCACGACTAAACTGTGTGCAGATTGTTCCGGTCTCTCGCATGCTGAAACTGAGTGAGCGATTGAACCTTGACAGCCGATGTCTCCGAGTCTTTTTGCCTCCACAACAACTGATTCGTACAACAAGTTGGGCGTACCTATGTCATAAAGTTTACAGAGGTTACCTTAGACCTAACTCGTGAAAAACTGTCGTGGCCAATTATGAATGTCTTTTTCATCCCGCGTTGTTGATTGTGTAAAACTTGTACACACATATTCGTGTAAATCATCCACGTTCTTGACGGGTTGCGGTACATAACAGACAACGAGAACGTTTTCCACAGGTGTTTGTTTGGGCCAGCGTCTGACATCATTCGAGAAATTTGCACTCGAAAAACAGGAAAAAGGAAGGTGTATATCAACACAGTTTTTATAACATGTTAAATATTAACAACCAAATTGTGTTGATATACCTGTATGCCAACCACTCAGTTGAAAGAACAATGAACAATCTCCCTCTCTCTCTCTCTCTCTCTCTCTCTCTCTCTCTTCTCGTTTTTTATATCAATTATTTATCCTTTCAAACAGATTTACAGATTTACAGATTGTTACCCTTCGCTTTTCGACCCTTATATTTGAAGGTGTCTTGAATTCCCTACTTTAGATAGCAGTATGTTACAGGTCAAACATACTTCAGTATTTGATACGAAGGATTGTACATCAATACACAATATATTTGTAATATATTTATCTTCTTGATGATGATGATGATGATGATGATGATGATGATGCACAAAATATTTGTAATATATTTATCTTCTCGATGATGATGATGATGATGATCTTGATGATGGTGATGATGATGATGATGATTTCATTGACAAAATGCCTTTTGTCGGTCGCCTGTATTTGGTGGTCAAACAAATCTTCATACAATATTGTTTTGCGATAATTACTGATCTTATCATCACTGATGTTCAACTTGTTTGAGTGCACTGTATAGCAAAAAGAAAAACACAGTTCACCATTAATTTCAAAATGGTACCGAGACAATTTATGTCGACATTTCTCTATCAAACAGCAGAGAGTCACTGATATCATGGCGAAATAAAACGTACGGAATTCCCCTTAAAAACACCATTCCCCAATCAAGAACTCCATAACGTAACGGTCAAGAGTGCCCATAGGGAGATCTACGTCACAATGCGAGAATGCGGCCAAGTAGGCCTGCCGTATGTTTGCAGAACAAACGAACTTCAAAATACACCCACCGCTGACAAACCAAACACTAATAGAGAATTCGACAAACAATATAATGATAAAATGCGTGTTGCCCAGCACATATCAAAGTAGGAATGTCAAAAGTTGGGGGCGTAATTTATCACTATCGATTAGTCGATAGCCGACAGTCCACACACGCGGTTCATCACGCTACCTAAAAAATGAAGCTGTCACAAACTAGGACTGAAAAACATCGATTTTTGAGGGCACGCACTTTGGTGAAGTAATATCAAGGTAGTAATCAAAGATTTGACAAACTGCTATGTCAACAAGAATACCGGAATGGTTTGCGTCTTTCCTTACTGGTATCATTTGAAGGTAATGAGAATAATCAGTCATACGTGTCTTGAACTTGAATTAGAAGAAATGACACTTCAGTGTGATTAAAATCTGTCGCGGTGCATTTTTGTGGCTACACAAGTGCACGCTCTTGAAACGTAAACATGCAGTAGGAAATAAGTACATTTTTACGTCGTGTTCAATTATAATACATTTTTGGCATATTTATTCCGTCACTTGCATGTATTTGAAGGTTAAGAGTCTTGAAAAGTGTTACACCAACCAACGTAAAAGAAACCTCAAATGAAAAAGTTCCTCCACCCTAAACAAGAACAATCTATTTCAAGGCCGCTCTGTTGTAAAAACATTCTATATTCGTGCTCTCAATCGTCAAATTACTTAGAATTTGATTGAATGAGACTTTGAAATGACTGACTTTTATAATATAAGAGAGGTACAGTTACTTACCACCTTGATACGACCGGACTCACTCAATTTATGTGACTGTTTTACACTTGAGATAAAACTAACCGGTCACAATATGCATAAATATAAATGTAACTAAACTATACCTAGTAATTCAAAAAATCGTCTGATGATGGATTTATGGCTTTCTTGACGTCGAGCTTCACCCAGGCAAAAACTGGAAACATCAAAGTTTACTAGAAATTGGCTGGGATCCAGCACGAAAACAAGTGCCACGACAATGTTCTCGGCTGAGAAGAAGAAGCTGAATAGCAATGCATCATTTTTATCAATCATAATAAATAACAAATACATACATTACACTATGTAATAACTATATTAAACATTTCGAAAACAAGCTGGAACAGCTTATGTTGCTGCTGTGACACAGACGGGGAAGCGCTTTTATGATATGGACTATTTTCTTTCAATTACTTCAAATAGTTTAGTGTAGCTGCATGTATTGTCACAGACAGTAAAAGTGAGACCCCGCCCACCTGTTTACCGGTATATGAAGTATGTGAACAAAAACAGTCAATAATTACTCACCTCATACCCTAAATATTCATTTCAAAGGATCGAAAATGCGAAGGATTACTGCCCCGAGCGAAGAGCTCCTTAACAGCTCAGCCGTCTTCTAAGAGCCTTTACCGTCATTAAACGCAAATTAGTAGAATTACGCCGGTAGGGGGCTAGGGAAAAATCAAGGAAGCGCAAGCAACTGTATTATGTCATAATGTTGTTAGAATACCATGCGTATTGCTTTCCAAGTAAATCTACCAGAAATTGGAGAGTCACCATCATGAATTAAAGGCAAATAAAAGAAATTCTGCAAGAACAAGAGCTAGATAATGGCCGTTTATTACTTTGCTAAAAGTATGGAGATGTTTCCTTGTTTAAAACGTTCAAGATGCCAGTGCCTCCCAACGTATATCGCCATTGTGTTTTTAAAACGATTTAAAACGAATTTTTAATGAATCCAAGTCAACAAGAAAAGTGTTCTTACAAACGCCTGATTCTATGGCATGAGAAACTTAGGTACAACAACGTTTGCGAAAATTTTCAAAGGAGGCCCTCTAATTCAATTCATGATTCTGTTGTAAATTGAAAGTTATCGTATCAAACCGATAAGCATAAAGGCCGCACATCGTTAGTAGCGATAAGGTACCCTGGCCAGCTGTAAAAACTGATGAAAAATAACGAATAACCGACTCTTACGTTTGTGTATACAAGAGAAAGACATGGCTGATCGTTTAATGAAAAACGGTAACAGTGTGAAATACTGTACATCACACAGGCCACGAAATTGTGACAAATAATTAACAGGAATATTAATTTCAGCGATAAAGGCCAAATAATGGTGTCTGATTGTCGCACACATTACCCTCGCAGCATTTTACATATCATAGCTATAAGATACTTGCAGTGGGCCTCAAATTTAGAGACAAATAAACAGTGTAAAAAAGAAGGCACCTACGCCGATAACTCATTTAATCTTGGCCCAATCCTGTTGGATCCAAATACGCCACAAGACACACATTGTGTCGACCCCAAGAGAACAAAGTCTGAAAAAACCGGACTGGGACAAGGGACTTGTCTCAATCACCAGGTACTTGTGTTACATGTACACTTTATAATTATGAAAATTCGCTAGCTACAATGTACGGCATAGATGGTTGCACAGGTATATGTTTTAGGGACATCAGCAAGTACCAAGAACGATTCAACCTACTGCAGCGCCTTTGAATAGTTGCTATTCTTTTGAATAGTTGCTATTCTAAAACTGGGTCTTCAACTGATGACCTGTACTTTGTTTTGAACATTCGATAATGCCAACTGTACCCAAAGGCTGACGTGCGGATGCCTTTCAAGTTTGCAAGTGGGCTTCAAAAATACCAAACATCTGGCTTTGTTGCTGGAAGGCCTGGTGTTGGAGTGGTAGTAACATATTGGTGCATATAAAAGTGTTAAAATAATAATATTGCAGTACCGAGAAACCAACGGAAAACTTAGCATCTAATAACATTGCTCTACTCTACAACGGGAGTCGCTAAAATAACAGTGGGCTTAACACTTGACTCTGGCTAAAGATTTTATTTCGCAATACATTAACTGGATACTATAGGAAAACCAGATGAAAAAAATGAGAAAAAAATATTAGTGATCAAAATAATAGATACACCACATTGCTAAGGAAACTAGCAAAACATAACAAAAACAAAGAAAACGCATCTGATGGGTTGAAAATTGAGTGTGCTATCTATAAAACCCACTGTCTTGTTTTTTATTTTTTTGTTTTTATTTTTTCAGTCCATCATCCAACAGGCGTCAGCCCAATTACAGAATAAGATATGCATGACCCACTAAACCCCAGTGGAGCAATGGCGAGTAAAGTGCCTTGCTCAAGGGCACAACACCGTGCTGGAGTCTCGAACTAATTGTCCCAAGACAGTGAGCCCGTCACTGTGGACCTACTGGGTCTTGAACCAGGTTTCAAACTCACCACCCTCTGATCATGAGTCCGTCACCCTAACCACTGGGCCACGGTGCCTCCACTGTCTTGATTGGTATGGACCATAAAAAGATGAAAATTTCATGTACATATGTGCCGATGCGTAAATCTTTTTGGAAAGTCATGAAAACGTCTTGAAGCAAATAGATTTGAATAAAACACCAGGAAAAGAATAAATACCATTTGTACACTTATTTGATAAACATATCAGTATACAAGAGTAAACAATATTGCTATGAACGTGGCCCCAATGAGAGAGAGGCGAAAATGACAATCTTAACGTGCTCTGTAAAATATTCATTTTCAATTCCAAAACATTCATGATATGTTATGTCGCTAAAATGTTGCAATTCCTTTGTTATACATAGCGACAGACATAATTTTAAAAAAAATGAAAAAAGTTAACAAACCTTTGACGCGGATCACAAGATCCCAGAATACCGGTTTATCTACCTTCAGACCTTGGAAATATGTTCCAGAATTGTCTGACACGATGAATTTCAAAGAAAAGCGGCGTAAGTGACTCTTCGTCAGATAACGGAAAATTGACCTTTCTTTTATCTAAACTCTCTGGCTGTCATAGTTATGAAATTTTTAAGGCTGTTAGGTTATTGTTTATATGAGAAGTTGGCGCCATGGGCATCCGCAAGCCAATTTGCATACTGTTAATACCCTTGAACATGATTGGTAGAAAGTTTTGCAGAGAAATGAGTATATTTGTTTTGAATCTATTTACAAGAGTATGAAAGAAATTACTTATATAGCATGCAAGAAATACGTCAATCGTAAATACGTGAACTGATGACGTGCTCCGTCAATATTTGATATTCAAATAGCATGACATCCAAATATCAAGATGGTTTTATTGATTGATATCTGTATTGATAAACTCTCTCTTCAACATGTCTGCCTGCTGCTGCAGATTGCATTTCTCTAGAGCGTTTGCAAGTGATTCCACGGTGGCAGAATGTCCTTTCCTCCTTCTCCAAAGTAAGAGTGTCCTGTATTTCTTCTCCCCGACACCCTCATTGGCAAAATCTACGTCGATGCTGTCGACGTCCTCTGGTGTTAGGTTGAGTCCTTTTCGCGCAAAATGTTTCCACTCTCGAACAGGCAAATCTTCGCCTAACCTTATTATTGCGGAGTCCATATCAGATTCTGTTGATAGTAAAAGTTCATAATAGATGAGCAGTCGTTGAGTAAGTAAGTACCTCTTTGTGTCAGGGGAGAGAGATCAACGGCGTAGTAAAGAAATAATGGGCGACGCGTTGACAATTAACGTTTATTCATGGGCAAGGGCGAGAGGGAAGCCAAGAATTAACCAAAGCCTCTTCCGTTAATTTTGACTTTCCTCTTGCCCTCGCCCATAAATAAACGTTAATGGTCAGCGCGGAGTCTGTTATTTCCATTATATTATCAATAAACCCAAGAAAAGCGTAAAAATTAACGAAAATTTCCCACGCGAAAGACAACGGGACCCCAGAACCTGTCAGTGAATAGTGCGCGCTGTAAAATTTTGCAAATCCGGAATTTGTTTTTGAAAAAAAAAACTTGGCCCATAAGTGCTCTCTTTTATTTTGTGATTGATTATAATCTTTTTAAATGTTACAATTTACGTTTTAACTGTAAAGTTACGATGTTTACGGCCTATAAACAAATAAATAGTGTATTTTCGGGCAGTCACGTGGTTCAGCTCTACCAATTAAGATGCGACGGACAGGGCATGGTAATATTATAAATGCTAAAGATGTAATTAGCAGAAGTTATTTCAAATTCGTAGCACAATTGCCTTTAGCCGCCGCAAAGTAGTTGCCTATTTCTAACTACCATGTCTGCCTAAATATATATATATATATATATATATATATATATATATATATATATATATATATATATATATATATATTATATATATTATATATATATATATATATATATATATATATATATATATATATATATATATAGACATCTTCGGGTAGTCCCAATTGATTTTAATAAACTGTTCTGTCAATTTACTCGTCGTTTGCATTAAGCACAATACATGTAAAAGTGAGGTTGTTCCTAATACAGTCTACCCTATTGCTTCTATGTTTCAAAATGGAATTCAGAGAACATCAAGCGTTACGTTTATACACTAACATGTAATACAAAAAACAGCAGACATGAAATGTATGTCTAGTTACCTTGATTGTCGCATAGGAAAGCTTCGGCTGTCAAGATAGAGCAATGAAGACGATGTTTGCAAGCAAAAAATCGAAAAAAAATCAAAGGCGCCACATTTTACCTTCAGCGACCACTTTTTCAGCAGCTTCAGTCATTCTACTAAATCCTTGTGCGCGAAAGCTTTCGATTATTCCTTGGTTGGTGCTTTCATCTGTTTCCATGTTCCCCCATGCAAGAAAGACCTGGTGCACACACTCTTTTTCTTCTTTGTACTCAGACCGTATAGTTTCGAGTTGATCGTTTGATAAGCCGAGAAGTCTTCCCGAGCCTATCCAGTCTTTTCCACTCCCCTGTAATTCTGAAGTTACGACACTGACTCTTTTCTGCAATGCTTAATGTAAACAAGAAGAAATGTGTTAGTATCTACATGATGAAGCCTAACTACACAGCAATTGCGCAATTTCACTTATGAAAATTAAATTGTGGCCATAAAGTGTCTGTCACGATAAAGAAAATGATCAGAATAGAGAAAAAGCGATATATGTAGTTTAAATTCCATATTTCGTTGTGTAATTAGAATTTATCACATGCACAAGACTTAGCAAGGATTGCCCTCTTTGGACTGTAAATACCGAGATGATACTCTGGTCGTTCTACGTATACATCACGACAACCTGCATGTATGTCATCGTGCCTGTGCACGTGATAAAAAAATTAATATTTTTATTGATTAACACAAAATTAAAAGTAGTATAGAGGCCTCAAACTGTACAGATAATGATTAACATTGCTTGCACGATTGAATCCATAGCTAAAATTCCGCTATTCAGGATGTTTCTGTAATTGACATCAGGAAAACAAAAGAATAAACTGAAAACAAATCACGGTGTATATACCTAGCTACCTTTCTGCCTGTTGTCAGTATATCTGCCAGGTGTATCTGTCTGTCTGCCCGCCTACCTCGCAGTTTCTGTGTCTCAGGCTATCTATCTATTTATTTATCTATCTATTTATCTATTTATCTATCTATCTATCTATCTATCTATCTATCTATCTATCTATCTATCTATCTATCTATCTATCTATCTATCTATCTATCTACCAATCTATCTATCTATCTTTCTAATTATATATATATATATATATATATATATATATATATATATATATATAATATATATATATATATATATATATATATACATATATATGCAGAGTAACTTACTTTGTAGAATTTCAGTTGGTGATTTCTTCACTTTAACCCTCTGTACAACAGAAGTGGCAGGTGGAGCATGTGCGGGAAAGAGAACATCAATTATATCGAGGGTTATTTCGTGGACTGCACATGTATGTTTTATTACAAATGAAAATGTGCGTTTGTACGTTGGAGAGAAAAGAGTCATTTTAAAAACTATTCAACAATTTTGATCGGGATTTTTGGCGACAATATTAACCGTATTCTGTTTTCCGCATAGATTCAGTCCAACTGCAAATTTTGAAATCGTCAACGTAACACCGGAGACTACTATCATATTTATCACAACAGTCAGAATGAGAAAACAGGGCCGCTGCAATCAGGAGCTGAAACATCAGTGCCGGTATATCGACAAACTCACAGGGCGCCTTATAAAAGAGGACAGCTTGTGGAAAAGTAAGAACAAAGCAAAGGGCAACGTATTGCAAAGCAGTTAAAACATTTAAGTTGAAAGCTGCTGCCGACCTGCCGACTTGTTTTACAACACCGACAATTCACTATGAAGAAGTTGTGAACTTGGTATTAGTCATTGTGCTAGGAATACAATGCAGGTCTTTATAACCATTAAAAAACAGGCAATGCAGCTCTACGCGGAGCTATTCTTACCTTTCCGAGTGTGAATTTAAGCTTTGCCACAAGTTGCGACTCATTGCCTACTGCTCCACTCTCTGCATCACACATTGTCAGTTTGACGAATGACATGGAGCCCTCTAAATTAGGCTTTGCAGCCAGTTCTTCAGATTTCTCAGCCTTAACTGTAACCTCGATAAAATTTTCCTGATTTGGAAAGAATGTGAGATACTTCAACGGCGAGTTTATCTTAAACCCGTCACTAGCCTGAAAGGAGACTTTTTGGCGGCTTTGTATTAAGAAGTCTTCACTGTGAGGAAGCTGGACCATGTAGGGCTCATATCCACTCATTTTGTATTTCTTGATTTTTGCTGGCATTTTATTTTTCTCCACCACTTCCAGGAGTATTTTCTCAGGGTTTTGAATGTGCTGCAGTAATAGTATGTTCGCAACCTTTATACCTCTTGTTACGTTTCGGTACACGCTTGCAACGTGCATTCCGATATCAAGTCCAGCCTGTTTTGTCGTCCTTGCGGCCAAATATCTGAAAAAAGTTTCACCATCCTTTTATTTGAATAAATCATGTAATTTGAGTTAAGTACAATATGGCTTTGGAAATAACGATATAACCGAAATTGATAAATATTTAACTAAATATGAACTTCAAAAAAATTGACTATTCTTTAAAAGTATTTGAACTTCATTTGTTTGAAAGATTTCATTAATTATGTAGGTATTAATATACGTGTTTTGTTCGTTATGTTTATATTAAGCAGATAAAGTGCTAATCAACATATTTCTCACGCAATTTATATGTCCCATTGACGTTAGCATTAATCATAACTATTCAGCAGTCGAAGATGAATCTTGTTAGAATACACATTTTTCAAAATCGGTAGTC
This sequence comes from Ptychodera flava, assembly GCF_041260155.1. NCBI lineage: Eukaryota > Metazoa > Hemichordata > Enteropneusta > Ptychoderidae > Ptychodera > Ptychodera flava. Next base: position 28,436,834 of record NC_091938.1, on the reverse strand, counting down.
GAAGTATCTTACCCGGAAAACGGCGCCACCACACAGGTTGCGGTTGTATCTTGAATTGTCATATCCACTTCATCAGTTACTACATGCCATTCCTCTGTACCCTCTCTGTCGTTGACGATGTGCACATCAGATTCACTGCCTGGTAATCCGCGTGGAAGGGGGATCGTTAACTTTACCAACACGTTCTGATTAGTGACACACTTCATGAATACTATCGGCGACAATGATAATTCATTTTCCAATCCGTAGTGTTGATCGAGAAACTCGGTTACAGTAGACTCCATAGGTAAAACCTGTAAAATGTAAAATGAAATGTATTTCAGATATGTAAAACTAACTGATGCAAATACAAGTATTGTAAATTGATGTCCAATATTTACTATTTCTCACAATAAACCATCTTTGTCTCAGAAAGTTTGTTGGTAACTACGAAAGGACCAAGATAACCGTTTGTAATCTTGAAAAGTTGGACACAATCATGACCTTGCACAGCATAGAAGCATAAACGTTTAATGGACTTTATTTCATATTTCATCATATTCATCTCCTATACTTTGTACGAATATGATGTAAACGATTATTATTATCATTGTAATGCTGAAAATTCATTTTAGGCAGGTAGTCTATATTTGACCTCAAGACAGCTGTGACATTGAATTACATTTGAAAACTTAAAAGACCAAGTCGCATCGTTATCTTTGAACACTTTCGGCTTAATTTTTACAAGAGCTCATAAATGTTATTAAGCTTACTGCTTTATTTTGCTTAATAAACAGTCGATAAAGCACCGCTCCTTCCCAGCCCTGTAAAAGTGAAGGGTTACGATAGATTCGGCGAAGCATTTTTAACATCGTAGATATTCACCAAAATGATGATGATGATGATGATGATGATGATGATGATGATGATGATGATGATGATGATGATGATGATGATGATGGTGATGAGATGATGATGATGATGATGATGATGATGATGATAACTGTGATTTATCTTTTATTAACAGAGTTATAAAGCGAAACACAGTGTCATGTTTACCTCTACTGTGAATTTCCTTAAAGTATCCACAGCTCCTGGCAGTACGTCTATTGTTACATCTCTGCAAATAGTTGACCGGAAGGTGCATCCTCTTGGATCGGCCAGGAATTCCTCCTGTAACGGGCTTGACACCAGTACGAACATACCTAACTTTTTTATTAGACACGTAACTCTGCCATCAGTCTGAAAATGATGAACCGGTGATTAAAAATTCAATAATGAATCGGATATAGAGTTTACGCTCGAATGTACAGGTGTCATTGCCGCCACCTAAAAGGTTCACAGAAAATTAAACATAGCACTATTGAGATTATCTTGGTCACTTGTAAAGTCTGACATCCTGCTGACTGCCTCATGGAATGAAATGGTAATTTATTGGTTAAAAGTGGTCTTTTTTGGCAATTATAATTCTAACTCCTGAAGAACGTCCTAAAATATGATGCGTTATTCTACTTATATCATATAAGATCACTCTGTTAAGAATACATTCTTTGCGTGAGCCGAGGAAGGGCTGATGCATCAGAGTTAACCCATCAACCATTCTTAGTAAAGTCGAAACTTTGATACAAAAACTACAGGAATCCTACATGTAATGATCAAATTGAATAGTCATTATAACTTTGATGTTAATTTTCACCCGTTCCCCAAGCTTCAGCCAGATTGTTTAAGCGCAAGGTCTCACCGTTACTATGCTTTGAATGTGGTTGTTCCACCGAATACCATCATCACTCGACATAACCGTAAAATGTACTCCAGCCGGAACATTTACCCTAAACTCCAACATAACTGGCGTTGAGAATGAAACCGAATAGGGTTCTAGATCGATGATGTCACTTTCGAAATTGTGGTTTTTCTCAAGCGTCGGCCTGAACACTTCACCCTGTGCAAGCTTTGCAGTGAACTCGATGGGTCCCTTAACAGAACCTGGCGGAACTACCATAGTAATGTAATTGTTGAAAGGTATCCTTTGTTCAATCTGTAAAGAAAAACAAGGATTCGCTTAAACCACACTCTCGCTACTTTGGACTGTCGTTTAACCAAGTTGATACTAAATGGGTAAATGTAGACGTAATAGTGAGGGGAGTGTGGTACATTAGTTGAATGAGTACTAGCGTGAGTGAGTTAGAAATTAAAGGAAGAAATAGTTAAGAGTAATAAAAATATAATCACGGAGTTTTGGAGGTATTAGATTGAGTAACTTAGATGAGGGCGAGTGACTAAGGAATGACTGATCGTGTGGGTTAGTGTGAGTAGATTGGTGCGTTGTCATATTGGATTGGTGACTCAGTTATTCTACTGATGTGATGAGTTAGCACGTGACGTACAGTGAATTTCAAAATAGCTTGGAATTACAAAGTGCTTGGGTGATTAGGAAAACGTTTCTATCGATAGAGGCTAACGCCAGCTGCATCCATTGAAAACGTTCTCCTTTGCTAGATTTTGCAAGAATCTAACCCAATACGTTGTCCACTATTCTCACATACAGAACACGATCAGTGTCGGAAATACCAATCGTTGTACCGACCCGTACACACTGTACAGAGAAAAAACATTGTTAGTGTTCAGTGCGGTTTCATCGACGGGAAATGTGATTAAGGCAATATAAGAATGTTAAAGCAGTCTGTGTACAGGTGAGTTTTTCAACGGGAGCGCGGCAACACTGATGATATTGGCCGTGGCACAGTGAACGTCGTATTTGGTTAAATTGTTACAAAATCTATCGAAGGAGAACGTTCGTAACGAATGCAGGTGGCGTTATTTTTTATCGACAAAAACGTGTTTCTGATCACCAAAGCATGTACTGTCAAGCTATTTTGAAGTTCACTATAATATTTGATCATAGTTCGCTGAATGACTGAGTAGTTGAGTAAGTTGGTGAGTACTTGGGTAAATAAATGACAGGTGAGTTCACTTGAGTTTAGTAGTTGAGTGTTTCTGTGACAAGTCAATAAGTGAATGAATGAGTGTGAGCGGGAGTGTCCGCGAGGGACTGACTGAAATGCTGGATTGCGTGTGTGACTCCGTTCGTGTTACAAGAAGTCGAATAAATAGTAAATCAATATATGGGTAAATCTTGAAACCGACATGTTAACCAGGTTTGTTATCAAATAAAATACTGTGCGAGGTAAAGGAGTTCGAAATCCAGCACAGTGAGCAAGCTGCCTTGTTACGTGCAGAGAAAACGAACAAAAGGGTGAACTCAGCAGTTTCCGTTTAAACAAAATTTATTACGAAAACAAAACTAATTGCTAAGTCAGGGATAGAGTACAAGCTTTAAAAGTGTACAGACTACTTATCTCAGCTGGGACGGCGAAGCTCCAGTCTCAGAGTTGAAACAGTCAGTCGGATGAATGAACAGTCCTTTGGCTTGCAGGCTTGAAGCTGCACAAAGTCCACAGTATAAATCCAGCGTTGGCAGTGAAGGTCTTGGAAAGTCTTGAGAATGACTACTGCTGGAGTTTAGTAACACACAAGAGACACGATCCCAAAAGTCTGACTGGAAGCTGTGCACGTCCCTTTTATAAAGGCATATAAGAACAATCTAGAACTTTTATTGACATGCTAATTACTGTTCTAAAATTATCTCCCTTACACAACTAATCAACTTTCCAGAACATTCCAAACATGACTAATTGAATTCAAGGTTGTGAGGTCATCAAGGGCAGTGACCTTGAGAATGTTCTAGACTAATTGAACTCAGGTCATGATGAGTGTGGGGAAATGACCTACATAACACACCCCCTCTTCAAAAAAAAGAAAATTTTTCAAAGAAAAATCTTTCTTTTACAAATGTAATCTTGAAAAGGATTTAAGTACTCAAATTTTGTTTTACTCTAAAGTAAAATTTCTTGAAAGTGAACAACAATAAAATTTCTTGAAAGTGAACAACAATAAACTCTAAATACGAGAGAGACAGTCTGCAATTAAATTGTCTCTGCCTTTGATATGTCTAATATCAAGATTAAACTCCTGTAACATTAAACTCCATCTTAGCAATCTCTGATTTTTGCCTTTAAATTTCTGCAGAAAAACAAGAGGGTTGTGATCAATATAAACCACTATTGGCTGATTTGAAGAAGTAACATAAACTTCAAAATGCTGTAAAGCTAATATCAAAGATAAACACTCTTTTTCAATTGTAGAGTAGTTTCTCTGGGATTTGTTAATTTGCGTGAAAAATAGCAAACAGGATGATCTACACCATGACTATCCTCTTGCAATAAAACAGCACCAGCAGCCGTATCACTAGCATCTACAGCTAATTTGAATGGCAAAATGAAATCTGGTGCAGACAACACTGGGGCACTTTGCAGTATGGCTTTGAGTGTATCAAATGCCTGTTGGCATTGCTCTGACCAAACAAACTTACTTTCTTTTTAAGTAAGTTAGTCAAAGGCTCAGTAATTGTGGAGAAATTTGGACAGAATTTTCTGTAGTAACCAGCCATACCGAGAAAGCGCATCAGTTGTCGTTTGCAGTTTGGTATGGGAAAACTTGAAATGGCACTGATTTTGGCATCAACAGGTTTTACCTCACCCTGTCCTACAGTATGTCCGAGGTAGTTACCCTTGCCCAACCAAACTCAGATTTGGCAAGGTTGACAGTCAACATTGCTTTGCTCAGTCTCTCAAAGAACTTCCGCATGAGCTTGATGTGTTCCTCCCAGGTGTCACTATACAGGACGACGTCGTCAACGTAGGCTGCACACCCGTCTAGCCCGGATATGACGTCGTTGATCATTCGTTGGAACGTTGCCGGAGAGTTTCTTCATTCCGAATGGCATCACCTTGTACTGGAACAATCCGTCTGGTGTAACAAAGGCGGATATTTCACGAGCACGATCCGTCAGAGGGACTTGCCAAAATCCCTTCAGTAGGTCAAATTTCGTCACATACTTGGCTTTTCCCACTCGGTCGATGCAGTCATCAATCCTCGGGATTGGGAAAGTGTCTGTCTTTGTTAAAGTGTTGACCTTCCTAAAGTCTGTGCACATACGATAACTGTGATCTGATTTGGGAACAAGTATGCACGGCGAACTCCAGTTACTTTTACTGGGTTCAATAAAGTCATTGTCCAGCAGGTATTTGACTTCTTCCTGGAGATATTTTGCTTTTGTTGGATTTAGTCTGTATGGATGTTGTTTTACAGGCTTACTGTCCCCAACATCAACATCGTGATAGATGACGTTTGTCCTCGTTGGAACATCTTGAAACAGGTGTTTATATTCGTGGAGCAGTTCTTTCACCTGTTGTTGTTGTTCTGGCTGGAGGTGTGCCAACTTTGTAGACTCCAGCTTCTCCAGGATTTCTGAGTTCTGAAGCTTGACCGAGCCCAGCTTTGAGTTTAGAGTATTTTCACTCAAGTCAGTTTCAGTATCACTATCTTCATAATGGTTTGAACTGACTGCACTGACAGGCTGAGTTATAGTAGGATTATCCCTATCCAAATATGGCTTAAGCATATTTATGTGACATAGCTGTTTTTGTTTTCGCCTGTCAGGTGTTATTATGATGTAATTTAAATCACTCAATTTCTTATCAATTAGGTATGGCCCAAAGTAACGAGCATGGAGTGGTTTGCCAGGAATTGGAAGTAGAACAAGAACTTTTTGACCTGGTTCAAACTTCCGTTTGAGGTGCTTTTATCATATTTGGTTTTCATTGACTGCTGAGATGACTCAAGATTTTCTCTGGCTAATTCACATGCTTTAGAGAGTTTTGTACGAAAATCTGACACATATTGCAAAATATTCAGACAATCATCATCGTCTGATAGGAATTTCTCTTTAACGAGCTTAAGTGGGCCACGGACTGTATGTCCAAATACAAGCTCAAATGGGCTAAAACCAAGAGACTCTTGAATTGACTCTCTAACAGCAAAGAGCAGAAAATGAATTCCTTCATCCCACTGCTTCTCTGTGTCAAAACAGTAGGTCCTAACCATGTTTTTCAAAGTTTGATGAAATCGCTCAAGAGCACCCTGACTTTCTGGATGATAGGCGGATGACCTATCCTGTTTAATGCCTAGCTGATCCATGACTTGTTGAAAAATTCCAGACATAAAGTTGGAGCCTTGATCGGACTGGACACATTTAGGGAGGCCAAATAAAGTGAAAAATTTGACTAAAGCTTTCACTATAGTCTTTGTCTGTATATTTCTCAGTGGTATGGCTTCTGGGAACCGAGTTGATGTACACATAATTGTCAACATGTACTCATTTCCTGATCTTGTTTTTGGTAGGGGCCCAACACAGTCTATTAGATCCTACTAAATGGTTCTTGAAATGCAGGAATTGGCTGTAAAGGGGCCTTTGGAATAGTCTGATTTGGCTTTCCTACCATTTGACATGTGTGACAAGTTTTACAGAAATGTGCTACATCCTGCCTGAGATTAGGCCAATAAAAGTGACTGAGAATTTTATGATAAGTTTTCCTGACTCCTAAGTGACCAGCCCAGGGGGTTTCATGGGCTAGGCGCAATATTTCAGCATGGTAGGGCTTTGGAACCACAATTTGATGTTTTATAGCCCAATCGTCATCAACCAAAACATCTGGAGGTCTCCATTTACGCATGAGAATACCAGACTTTGTATAATAGGAAACAGAGCTATCTGAAGTTTTACCTTCATCATCTACCCTGTCAAACAAAGACAAAATATCTGGGTCTTTGTGTTGTTCTGCAATGAGATTTGATCTAGAAAATGTCTGACTTTGGTCAGCAGTTTTACTGGAAGTTGCAAATCCACGAGGGATAACGGAATGATCCGTGTCAAACACCTGACTGAGAAAGGTGTCATTTAAGTCAACATCTGTGACATTATTCTTGAGAGTATTTTGATTCTCGGAAGTTTTCTTTGACATGGCTCGAGTAATTGCACACGAAGGAAATAAATCGGGTATCTCTTGTTCAATTGGCTCTGGATCCTGATCTAAAGTAGGATTATCAGTCACAAGTGGATTAGTAATGACCTTGTTCCCAGCAAGGTCGTTTCCAAGAAGAAGGTGAATCCCTTCAAAAGGCAAAAAAGGCCTAATACCTAAAGTCACAGGTCCAGAAACAAAGTCCGAAGACAAATAGACATTATGGAGAGGAACAGGAATGTAGTCATTACAATCTACCCCCTTAATAAGAACTTTAGAACCTGAAAATGACTTTTCAGAAAACGGCAGGGTATCTGCCAACAAAAGAGACTGGGAAGCCCCGGTATCTCTTAAAATTTTGACAGGGGTAGCGGAAGAGAAATCACTAGAAAGTGATATAAAACCATTATGAATAAATGGCTCGAAAATACCCATAATGCTATCTTGAGAAGAATTGACCTTGACCTCATTAATTGGGATAAGAGGGGTTTACCTCAGAAAATGTGTTGCACACATTATTAGACTCTAATTGAGTTGATGAAGAAATAAAGCCGGTGGGCTTAGATCCACTTTGACCACTTTGACCTTTACGTCTTCTTTTCAATTTGAAACACTCTGACATTAAATGGCCGTCTTTCTTACAATAATTACAAGAAAGTGTACCAAACTGTTTGTCAGAAGGAGATTGAGACTTGGGATCTGATGATGTGGGAGTGTTACTTGAACTCTGTGAACTGTTGTCATTTGATTTTCTACTGTCCTTTGAAAAATTCTCGGACGAAAAGGAGGAGTTAAATTTACCTGCATTGTTTCTGTAGGAAAAGGACTGGGATGATTTGCTGAGAAATGAAGATTTGTGGGTCAATGAATAATCATCGGCCAAACGTGCAGCAACCTCTAATGTATCTGCCTTTTGTTCATTGATAAACGTCTTGATATCACTCCGGATGCACCTTTTAAATTCCTCAATCAAAACGAGCTGTCGTAATTTTTGTCATAATTCTGACTGACCTTTTCAGAAGAACACCAACGATCAAACAGTTGTTCTTTTGTTCGAGCAAATTCAACATAAGTTTGATCTTTCACCTTCTCACAATCCCTAAATTTCTGACGGTAAGCTTCAGGCACCAACTCATAGCCCTTGAGAATTAATTCCTTCACAGAATCATAATCTGAAGCCTGCTCTACTGACAACTGAATGTAAATTTCTCTGGCTTTACCCACCAAAGCACTCTGCAAACAGCACTAGACCAGGACTCCTTAGGCCAATCCAGACTCTGAGCAATTTTCTCAAAATGAAGGAAATATTTATCAACATCCTTTTCTTGGAAGGGGGAACTAACCTGAAATGCTTAGTGATGTCAAACTTGTCTGAAGGGAAGAATTTTCCTGACTGTCCAAGCTCTAAACGTCTCATTTCTAACTGTAGTCGATGTTCTTCCAATTCTCTCTCCTTTTCTCTCTGTCTTTCTTCCATTTGTAATTCTTTCTCTCTCATTTGTAATTCTAGTTTCTTGATCTCCAAATTTGTCTGCATTTCTAATTCTAATTTTCTGAGTTCAGAGGTAGACTCGGGCTCATAATCTTTCAGGGTGGATTCCTCAATTGGCCTAAATCAACTAGATGTTTGGCAATACGGTACTGTATTCTCTCTTGCGCATAGATCTTTTGACTTCTACTTAAAGGAAATTGACCAGTGTTATGAGGTTGTCTTTTCTGAGGGAATTAAATGTGTCCTGATCAAGGTATCCATAAATTCGTCTGGTTTAAATTCCGCCATGATTAAATTTCGCTGAGTTCACAGTATACAGTAGTTTTGAAAAGGCTGTCAAAATGTTGTCAAACGGCTCAAAATGTTCGAATCGAGGACAAGCCCCCAATTTTGTTACGTGCAGAGAAAACGAACAAAAGGGTGAACTCAGCAGTTTCCGTTTAAACAAAATTTATTACGAACAAAACTAATTGCTAAGTCAGGGATAGAGTACAAGCTTTAAAAGTGTACAGACTACTTATCTCAGCTGGGACGGCGAAGCTCCAGTCTCAGAGTTGAAACAGTCAGTCGGATGAATGAACAGTCCTTTGGCTTGCAGGCTTGAAGCTGCACAAAGTCCACAGTATAAATCCAGCGTTGGCAGTGAAGGTCTTGGAAAGTCTTGAGAATGACTACTGCTGGAGTTTAGTAACACACAAGAGACACGATCCCAAAAGTCTGACTGGAAGCTGTGCACGTCCCTTTTATAAAGGCATATAAGAACAATCTAGAACTTTTATTGACATGCTAATTACTGTTCTAAAATTATCTCCCTTACACAACTAATCAACTTTCCAGAACATTCCAAACATGACTAATTGAATTCAAGGTTGTGAGGTCATCAAGGGCAGTGACCTTGAGAATGTTCTAGACTAATTGAACTCAGGTCATGATGAGTGTGGGGGAAATGACCTACATAACAGCCTTCTCATGGGTTTTGTGGGTCACTGTATCAAAACTTGAGTCCATATAGCAAAGGGTCCTATGTAGGGGGATGGGACAATAAATCAGAAAACCATACAGTACAAAGACAGGGAATATAGTTGGTAACGCGGTGTTGGATGAACGGAAGGGGTAATCCATGGGAGGACGGGTAAGTACGTTCAGACTTGGTAAAGGTTGTGAGTCAATCAGCGACTGACTGACTGACTGACTGACTCGCTTGTTCACTCATCACTTACTTCGGCTACTTAGTTAGGCTACTTACTTACTTACTTACTTACTTACTTACTTACTTACTTACTTACTTACTTACTTACTTACTTACTTACTTTTTCAACAGACAGTTTGTAAACGTAAGCGTCACTAAGTGAGTACGATGGACGTTCAAGAGCAGGAAAGTGATCAGCTAATATGAGTAAGTGATTAGTTAGTTTGAGCAGAGGTTTTACAGAGAGCGAATGAAAGAATAGATGTGAGTGGATGGTAATGTTAAATAGGTGAGTAGTAATGAAGTTGATTAAAAATTATATTACACTATTACGCTTTTCTATTAATTTTTCACTGTTATCGAAATAAAAACTACGAAATTAATCTAACCTTATCAGGTAGTATAAAATATGTTCCTTGACTCTGGGTGTCATCGTTATTGTCATCTTCCCTTTCCAAACCTGTAAGAAATAAAAGAATGTCGTTACATTGTTTACTTTTAAGACGGGGATGGCAAATAATCTCATTTTATTACGGTGATATTCAACGTTTTGAAAATTGTTTAAAATATATTATATTATATCATGCTACCATGTGCCATTCTGATTGGACGAGAGTTCATTCCATCGATGCTAAAATACTGTTTTAGCACTGATAGCGGTGGTAAAACGGGCCCCTAAACCAGCATTTTCGAAAATTGCCCGGTCAGTGCATTTGAACGTACCTATCTTAAACATAGACCTTCGAGAAAAACCGAAACAGTCTACTTTGTTTCAAAGACCGAAGACCGAACTTTGATACAGAGATAAAGTATGGGTCGGTAACTCACCTCTTGGTGTAAATAAGTTGGGATACATGATGTAATACATCTCTGAAGCAGAACATTCGGGGTGTGATGCACACAAGAAATATTGGCGACATGGCGCATCGTGAACTTTGTTTGATATTACGGGAGTCTAGACGCGATATATCCTACCGCTCTTTAAAATGAAGATAGTATTAGTTCATACACAAATAAATTGACACTTCCTCACAGTTACGGTATGTCAGACATTCTTTACCAATGGGCTATAACAGACCGGGGTGTCCTAAGGATGTAGACTAAGAAGTTCAAAATAACACTGGGATGACTCCTGGCGACTGCGACGAAATTCGATATCAAATGCAACGAGCAGTGTCAGCGCCCAGCTCTCCCTGCATCGGGCAACAAACTCTGCACAACTGTTCATCACAGTTACAGTAATCGCAAGTCTAGACTATTTCAAAACTACCTGTTTTATGGTACAATTAACGTCAAAATTATCCATCAAAAATAGATCCTGTAACTTCACTGTGCCACCTCTGACTGTCGCGACGACCGACGTATGCCGTTTACGCTTATGCAGTACTATTTTTAGTATGCAAAAAAAGCCAGGTCTATTGTTCTTATGTAAATTTACGAAAAAAATTGTAACTTTTTTCTTTTGATTTGAACTCTTGACCCATTTTCTTTGTGACTGCAGCAGGTATTGTTTGACAAGTATAGTGTTCGTGTTGCATGCGAATAAAATACAATGTCGATATGAACGTAATGCGTTTTTATCGTAGGATACTGTGTGCCTGTACTTAATCGCAACTTATAAAAATGCTCGGTCTCGGGCGCAGTATTTCCGACGTTCGATCTCTCAGACGTCTGTTTTCTGCATTTTGGGCTTAGAGGGATGAAAATACCCAAGTAAGACAACAAAGACACGCAAGTTGATATAATATAATAGCAATAACCCCCTTCGTAGTCGGGTATACACTCGATTGGCAGGATCGGAGCCAGCCTGGAGGAGCTGAAGAAATGATTTAAGGTTTACCTTTGTCAGTGATACGATAAAGTGAGTGGATCAATGTGTTTTTTATGAATTAATATGGCTTTGACCCAGGTCATGTGATCTGGACCCCCAAGAAAAAAGTTTTACGTTTGTCTGATTCCTCTTAATGGTGTATTCAGAGCAAATTGGGGTCCCTTCATCACTTTCTCGAATGGTTTTGTATTCCAACTTCTTTAGTTTGACATATAAGCCATTGGTTATTAAAAAGATGTGTATCTTTATGTTGTAGTCTAGCTTTTGCGTATTTTGTAGCTGAGACCATTCCTTTCAATTGTGCTTGAGCGTGGTTTTTCTTGAAAGAGAATGTCTTTTATGTTTTTTATTCCTTTTCTATACTATGATAATTTTTTTCGGAAAAACTGAAGCCCGTGTTTGATCGTCCGTAATTATTTTCATTTCTTATAAAATATTGTTTTATTAGGATGGTTTCGAAGAATTGAATAAATGTCATTGAATGGATAGGTTTTGTCGTTACTTCATTATTCGTATCTTTGTCAATGAGGTATAGCTGACTTTTGTTAACTTCTTTTCTGATACAAAATATTTGTTTTTCTGTAATTTCGTTGTTGAAGATTTCTTGTGAAGAAATTTACTCTGTTCATGAAGTCCACATTGTTGTTGCATGTGGAGCATATTTAAAGAAATCTACTTAAACAAATCCATTGAAAATGTTGTTTGAGTGGAAGGAGCTCTTCATAAATAACGGAACGTTTCAGTCGGTTTTGTATGGGTTTTAAAATGTAGACATTCTGCCTATGATTAGGCCAAAGTAATTAAATTCTTTGTTTTGCGTCCAAACTAGATGGGAAAAGGTACGCGTCTAAGCGGCTGAAAAACACACACAAGAAAATTAACACAATGTAATTTGATTGCAGCAAATAAAAACTTGTAACAAACTTTTAGTTCAGAAAAGCTAAGCGGTCATGTCCTAAAATTTCCTTTTCAAATACATTGTGTGTGTTGTTCATGAAAACCTTAAAATTCTACGCGGGTGGGGACGCAAAACAAAGAATTTAATTACTTTGGCCTTATACTATTCTGAATTGAATTCCAATATATTGCGTTTGAGAATAATCGACAGTAGCGATTTTATGCAGTTTTTTGTAGGTTTTCTTTTACATCGTGCGTGTAAGGTTGTGCTATTTTAGGGTCCATCGCCACGATCACTGCGCATAGGGAGTATTTTTGTGGCGTGTTTGTGTGCATTGATATTACCGTGACCGTGACGTCTAATGTTATAAAAATAGGGTTTTCTGGTATTTTATATTCTAGCTTGTTAAATAAGTCTTTTGTGTCTTTGATATTTGTTGATTGTCTTTTAACCATTGGTTTTAAGAAATAGTCTTGAAGTTCCTCCTTTTTGGGCTGGAAACAGGCACTTAAAATAAGGCACCATGTAAAGATTGTGCCTTCCGATGAGGGTTTCTGTATTTTGAGAGAAGATACTATCATGCTGTGCATATTTTTTCGTTGATTTTCCTGTCGCACATGTTTTCAAGTTCTTTTTCGATGTCAATGTCAATGTCGACCTGTGTACTTTACAGTAAGAGTTTGTATTTTGAAGCTCTCTTTTACTTTCTTTAATGTTATCTATCGTATTCACAATTACTATACCTCTTCCTTTATCAAGAGGCTTATTTAGACTGAAAGATTCAGTCGAGTGCGGTCGCTCCGGCGCACTGCGACCTACAACCCTTTACATAGGTCGCAGTGCGCCGGAGCGCCCGCACGTGACTGAGTGTTTCAGTCTAGAGGTTTATTGTGAAGTGTCGGTTTTGGGATAAATTGTTCAGAACAGTCTTATCTGCCCAAGCCATGTTGTTTCTTATCTGGGTTTCAAAAGGAATGTCTGGTAAATAATGAACTTTGTAACTTCCAGATAGTTTTCCTGTTTCGGTTTATCCATTGTCAGAAGAGGAAACATGGACTTATCTATGAAAAGTTATTGAGGACAATTTAAACGAACGGTCTGAATAACAATTTACGCAACAATCAGACCACAACATAACGATTCTAGCAACTCGGCCTGATGAACAATTGCGACCATCAAGCTGAACATGTGGGGATACAAAACTATTTGAGCGACCGATGAAGGGACCTCACTTTGATCATTAAACACAATTTAGACGAATCACAAGAAAATAAAACCGTTTGTCCGGGGACCTTGATCACATGACAAGGGTTAAATCACAATCGATTCAATGGTGTCTTACAATATTTATCGTTGTCGTGAAACCACATTGATTTACTCTCATACAATATCACCAAAAAAGGTAGAAACAATCCGTGTTGCCTTCATTTCCTGTTCCATCTTGTATCTGCTGTCCAAGGTTAGGGAAAGAAATCTGCATGGTACTCATGGAATTTCTTTGAGGATATCTCTATCACCTTTCGAACACCCACTCAACAACCGGCATCAGTCATTGATGAGGGTCTTGCAGTTTTAGAACAAGTTTCTTTAATACATGGATGATAGATCGAGCACAGCTATACATATGAATGATGCAAGACTGGATTTATTTGCAAGCAGCAACGATCTCAATGTAATTCCTTCAATTCAGTTGACACCCATACAACATGCCAATGTGATGCACATCAGGCAGGTCATATATAGGGACAGGAAATAATTTGCCCAGTAGACCTATACACAAGCGAGTGGGATGGGAATAAGAAGGTGACACTTAGAGCGTCCATATCATATCGCTGAAAGTTATCGAGAGTTGAAAAAATATGGCTGTGTAATAGAGAATGTGCCGGTGGGTGTGGGTGTTATCGCAGTGGTCTGATTTGCACAGTACCGTACCTTTAAGTTGTTCTGCCTAAACTAGTATCATGTTAATGTTGACAAAATAAAGTTTTAGTGTTTGGTCTGAAAAAGTACACACAAGTTTTGTGGCAGTTGGCTATGGTTCAATGAGTGCTAGTTGAATGGTTAAATTTTATATGTTTTTCATTTTCGAGATGAATTGAATTACAAAATATACCTTTAAAACATTAAAGAGCAGTCTTAGGCACATACAAACATGCAATTTGACATAAATTCACTTAACTTGGTAATGAATTGGGCATTTTATGCCCTAACATATAGTATATGGATTTTGCTTAGAAGCTGCATTAGAAAATAGCCACCATACAGCCATCATCTTAGATAAACAAGATTTCAAAACATGCCTTTTAAACCTGCAAGAACAGTCTCGGGCATGTAAGGAACATACGATTTCACACAAAAACCATTTAAACGGAAATAAATTGTGCTTTTCATGCCACAAATGTAGTATATAGATTTGCCTGTAAGCCTTCTTTCGCCATGAAGTTGCCATCTTGGATGATAAAATCAATAAATATACCTTTTAAACATGCAATAATAGTCTCAGGAACATAAAAACATGCAATTACACGCTAAAACCATTTAAACGGATAATATATTGTGCATTTTACGCCGTAAAAACTAGGATTTGCATGGGAGCCATACTGGAAAATGGCCGCCATTACGGCCGCCATATTGGATTGAAAAAAGCACAAAATATGCCTTACGACCTTCAAAAACAGCCTCAGGCACATATAAACATAAAATTTGACAATGAAACCACTTAAATCGTCAATAAATTGTGCTTTTTATACCTTAAAATAGTTGCACGGCAAACATATTGGAAAATGGCTGCCATACGGCCGCCATCTTGGATTTTCTGGTGGCTAGCGTTATGTTTTACTAAGTGATACACCATTGATGGTTCTGCGAAGTTTTATGCTTGTATCATAAAATGAAATATTTTGCCAAAATACCACACTTATCTGCTCTAGTATACATGTCGCGCATTGTACCAAAATCTCGTGTATAACCTCCTGCGGCGGGGGTAATTGCTTAAAGGAAATGTATTGTTATTATATCAAATCAACGTCAATGGTAAGATTAACGTTAAAACTAAGGGAAGATGTCAATTTACTGACAGAAAAAATGAAAAAATCCTTACGCGTTAACATGTCAGGCATTGGATGTGCTTTGAAGTATTTCTTCATTTCTTCAGAACCTCGGACACAGACGTCTAAAGGAGGATACCTGACAGCATTTCCCTTTAAGTAGAATTTATTCAGGAATTTCAGGTTTGACAGAACTTCTACTGGAATGCAGTGTATTGCATTGTACCCCAAGTCAAGATCTTCCAAAGATGTGATGTGCATTATCTTAATGAGTGTTTTGGTTTGTATCCTGTTTGAACGCAAGTCCATCTGGCGAAGATTTCTGAGTTGACCGATTTCAGGAGGCAGGTCGTCCAGTTTGTTTTTCCTCAAGGAAAGTTGCTTTAAACTCCAAAGCCCAGTCACGCTCTGTGGGAGGACACTGATTTCGTTTTCATCTAGGATAAGGCGTGTCAGATTTTTCAATGCGCCCATGTCTGGCAGACATTCCAAACGGTTAGCCGAACAATCCAAGTAGGAAAGATTGGAAAGCTTCGCTGAAAACGATAGTGATCACACAGTGTAAATAATTTGAAATACATATTCAAAGTCTCAAAGCCGACTATGTGATTGATGCTGTGCAGCTGACGCACAATTTTGTTTTTAAGTCCAGTGTAGAAGACATTAACATACATCCTTAACGCCATCTATACATAAATAAGTTACGGTATAAAATTATGACACGCAGTAGAAGGAATTTCACCATCAAATGAATGTCGGCACATATCTTGCAATATTTCATGGTGATATTTGTCTGTAAGGATACTAAGTTTTTTTTTTTCAACAGTTGCGACATTTGAACATTTTTATGAAGGAATATTGAAAGTGACTCATATGTCAAGAGATTGTGAAGGTAACTTAACGAATTGCACTATATAGGGCTCTACACAAAGAGAATACATGAACAGTGTAAAATATAACTAGCAGTTTTTAACACAAAGCAGTGTTTACTTTTAAAAATTCAGTTAATTCAATGAAAATATAAGCAAAGCATTGAGAATCTTCTTTCTCTCAGTTATTGCAACCGCCTGAAATGCTGCGCTAATTTCCATGTGTAAATTTCTCACACATACCTATCATTGGATGAATGCTTTTGAGTTCGTTTGCCTCTAAATGAAGTGACGAAAGCAGTCTCAATGTAAACATTTCTTCTGGGAGTTCTTGGATGCTGTTGTTATCCAATACCAGCGTTGTGAGATTTTGCAATTTACCGATGCCAGGATGAATTGCCCGCAGACTGTTCTCACTCATATCAAGTTCCATCAGGTTTCGGAGTGTGGTGACAGCCGCAGGTATTTCGGTTAACCGGTTGTCTGCAAGATTTAAGGTACGTAGGTTCTCGAGTCGACAAAACTCTTCTGGCAAAGTTAACAAGTAATTTTCACTCATGTCCAGATTCTGAAGATGCTTCAGTGAGCAGATGCAACTTGGGAAAGTAGTGAACAGATTGCAAGATAGCTGAAGATCTTCGAGTTGTCGGAGATAAGACAACTCCTCTGGTAGGCTGGATAGTTTGTTCTTGTCCAGTTGTAGAGTCCTAATTCTTGTATCGGTACAATATTGCGACGGTAGAGTCTTTAATCCACGATCAGCTAGACACAGTATCTGTCTATTGCCCTCCATGTTTAGCGTTATCTTCCGCTACTACAGGAAGAACAGAAATTCAAGAATGATAGAAAAAAGAATAATTATTCAATGATTTTAAAAGAAAGTGTAACATATAGCTCCATTGGAGAGTTCACTGTCTTTATCATGAATTTTATTGTTAGAGTCTATCGACCCATTGTACAGATAAACAACCGAATCTAAAGAATCTCTCTTTATAAAACCTTATATACCAGTTTTCCGTTTCACTCTTCAACTTCGGTCACTTCAAGTCCATTTCACAATCGTCTAACAGAAGTACTTAACTGATCAACTGACTGATTTCCAACCCCTTACTTATCTTGAGTTGAACAGTGTAATTTGATTCACAGATACAATAATCTTAAAACAGGTTCAACTATAGTGGAAAGAAATCAGTCCCCTGGGGTGGGGAGGGAGGTTTTTTGGTGCAACGGTTTACCTTATTTCATTTTATTAATTTTTGACTGTGATATTTCAAATAAAGTTCAAGTCCAAACCGTCTGACTGCTTTCTTTATTACTACAAGTAATTTTTGTTAATTTTGACTGTGGTATTTCAAATACAGATTTCGACTCCACACCGTCTGACTGCTTTATATATTACCGACAAGTCCTTATCTCCTCTCCAACTTGTGTATACACCACTGTAATTGCTCCGAAAACATTGCCAACTTGCTAATCCGCTGTCGGTATCAGCGGATTAAGTGATTGAGTCAACACCACAGCCGTCCCACACGCATTACGTGTGGGACGGCTGTGGTGTTGACTTAATAAGCTAATCCGCTGATACGCTCAGTCATTAACAAGTTGGCAATGTTTGCGCAGCAATTAGAGTGGTATGTGCACTGGTTGAAGAGGAGATAAGGAATTGGAACACAGTCAGACAGTTTGGAGTCGAAAGCTTTATTTGAAATATCACAGTCAAAATTAATAAAATCAAATATTAAAGGTAAACTGTCGGACAAAGAAAACATCCCCACCCCAGGGGACTTTCATCTGCCCCCTGTGGTTCAACTTACAGTGATTATGGAAATATCGATTATCCAATCAATGTAATTCGCGATAACCCACATTTGATGTTCAAGTTTGGAAGAGCCCTACTGTAGGCATTTGGGGACAGTGACATGCTAAAATTAAGCAATAACCCACGCCGCAGGAGGGTATACACGAGATTTTGGTAGAATGCGCGACATATAGCACGAGCCGATAGGCGAGTGCTATATGGAGCGAATTGTACAAAAATCGAGTGTATAACCGACTGCGAAGGGGGTTATTGCTATTATATTATATCAACTTGTGTGTCTTTGTTGTCTTGTTTGGGTATTTTCGTCACTTTAAGCCCAATATGCAGAAAATGGACGTCTGAGAGATCGAACGTCGGAAATTCTGCGCCCGAGACCGAGCATTTTTATGTTGGGATTACATACAAGCACACAATATCCTACGATAAATACGCATTACGTTCATCAACATTGCATTTTATTCGCATGCAACGCGATCATAATACTTCTTAAAAATACCTGCTGCAGACACAGAAAACAGGTCAAGAGTTCAAATCAAAAGAAAAAGTAAAATTTTTTTCGTAAATTTACATATGAACAATAGTCCTGGTTTGTTGCATACTAAAAATATATTTTTCTCATTCTTTACCGCTCACGCGTATATACGGTATACGTCGACCGTTGCGACATTCAGAGGTGGTACAGTGAAGTTACAGGATCTATTTTTGATGGATAATTCGGACGTTAATTGTTGCAGAAAACATGCAGTTTTGAAATAATCCAGACGTGCTATGACTGCAACTGTGATGATCAGTTGTGCAGAATGTGTTGCCCGATGACAATGCTCGTTGCATTTGTTGTCAAATTTTGTCGCAGTCGCCAGGGGTCAGTCCAGTGTTATTTTGAACTTCTTGGTCTACATCGTTAAGAGACCCTGGTCTGTTGCAGCCAAAACTTTGGTAAAGAATATCTGACATACCGTTACTGTGAGGAAGTGCAATTTATTAGTGTGTGAACGAATACTAGCTTCATTTTAGAGAGCGGTAGGATATATCGCGTCTCGACTCCTAAAAGTCCACGGTGCGCTGTCGCCTCAATATTTTTCGTCTACATCACACTCAAATGTGCTGCTTCAGAGATGTATTTTATCATCGATCGCAACTTATTTTCACCAAGAGGTGAGTTACAGACCCACAAAGCGGACCGTTTCGGTTCTTCTCGAGGGTCTATGGTTTAGATCCAATGGGTACGTTCAAATGAGTGGGAAATTTTCGAAAATGCTGGTGTGGGGGCCCGTTTTACCACTGCTATCAGTGCTAAAACAGTATTTAGCATCGGTGGAATGAGCTCTCGTCCATCAGGATGGCGCATGGTAGCATGATATAATGTAATGATTGATTTACGCATAACAATCAGTTTGACAGGCATTACTTAAAATGATTCCTGTATTGAAAAATTACTCCTTTGGAGTGTTTGGATGATTAATGATGTTATAATAACTGGGACTGCATGCTTATTTTTTATTTTAACAACAAATGTCGCTAAATGCGCCATTTATTTCACACTGTTACCTTGCATGCCTACGAAGCTGAAGAACTCGATCGCATTCGTACTTCTCCGGCCGTTTTATTGCTTATTAGAGATGGCGTTCTTGAAAATATTTTTAAGGATTTCTATAACTAGTTTTTGAATCTGGCTATACATGGAAGACATTATAGACTTCCCCAAGGACCCAACGAATCTCCAATTGTACAAATCATAATGGATCATGGGGTATCTCCATTACTGTGTAGCATTACTTTACTTAGAAATGTCCAGGAATTGTGTGTAGCAAGTGTGTGCATCATGTAGGGCTTCCTAAAACAGATCCTGACGCTTCTTGGTTATTCAATATATACAAAGTATGAAAAATGTCTGATGTAGACTACCTATCTGCAATTTTCTCTATTTTGTTGTCGTCATTTTTAACTGGTAGTCATAGATCTTCCTAGAAAAAGATTGTGTAGTTGTATTGAAATTCATTTTGCTGGCTCACACAGATATTAACATTCAGATACCACAACGTGTAAGTTGTGACAAAAGTAGCTGTGTTGATTCTACGATGGCTTAGCTTTTCAGATAGCAAAAGACACATGCTGCAGAAAATCGTTTTCTGATTGATTGAAGTTTGTACTTAGGTAAATGATACAAAGTATTTCAAAAAAAATGTTGTTTTATAAAAACTTTATAGGAAATGGGGTACAGTCGCTTTTTTACCTTTTCCTGGAGTACATATACATTTTGGTTTAAGAAAGTTTGTGAGGCTGATTTTAGTTCATAAAAGTTTTATATAGAATGTATTTATTCTTCAAATATTTATTTCTTTAATTTGCTAAATTTTTTCGTGTTAAGCAAAGATTCGATTTTATATAAAATTCAACCTTATGGTTACTGGTAAGGATTTATTAATGTTTTTGGTCTTGCGTTGTTTGAAATGTTTTCAACGGCACTGTCCCATATTTTACAACGCACAATGTTAGCTTCACTAAGAGGTGTTTCTATGATGCAGAGTAATACGAATATATGCACTTTATTTCAACATGTCACGGTGTTGGAAGCGTTTCCAGGTCATATCTCTTATAATGTGCACCATTATTTAAAAAACAAGTCAATGTCAACATGTTAGACAGAAGACTGGAGTTAATGCAATTACATATGCAATGAATATCACGAAACAAAATCAGTTACTGATATTTGAGCTGCTGCTGAAACGTTGTTTTTTTTCGTCATTGAATATTTCATCAAATGACCTAAGTTTTTATTCCATTACCAATACTTTTCTTTAAAATAAAAAAACGGTTCAAGAGAGAATTTTAAACTTTGATATAAATATTAAAGCCCCTGTAGCTGTAACTCTTGACATTGCTGACCTGAAAAAGGCTTTCTATTTTCTCTGGTTTTCTTTCAATTCTACAAATTTAAAGGATATAGTCTTTTACAACTGAAAAATTGGACAAGTAAATTTAAATTTTAACCGTTATCTTGATTTCCCGCGATTTTGAAAAACTGTTAATAATTCAAAGAAAACAAAGCATATGATGTTCCAGTGGAAAGCATTCAGCACTGTGCATTATATTAAACTAATCTGTTGTTTCTGTGAAAATTGAAATGCATACATGCACGACGTACAGTGTTTTTGCTTTATTTGCATGAGGGTGCCATTTTACGTTTATGCAAACGTTCATTATTCATCTTGCTCAAAATTGCACATACAGTCCCAGTGGACAGTTTATTATACATGTATAAACACCTCTCAAAGAGTACATTCCCACGAACTTGTTTTAGTTTGGAAGTAAAATCACAAACAATAATGCTAGAAGATACAGCTATAGGACCTTTAAAAATATTAAACTTATACTTGACAAACATTGACAAACACTGACAATGCATTATCTGACACTTAGCGGTAATGCATTTGTCAACAATTTGCAAATAACCAGAGTACAAGAACAAATGCACGCATACTCAAGTTTCTGCTTGTATATTACCACTATCCCATAATATCATACATCCTATGTAGCAGATTAATTATCAACCAATCTATGAAAGCTTGGCAATAATTACCCGCCGCAGGCGGCAGCTCCAGAGACTACTGGAGACCAATCTGCTTTTTTCGGGTACATGGCAACAATTCTTTTTAATAGCCTTCCTTGAAGCAAATTTTCCTGCCCCCCCCCCCCAGCAGACAATTTTTTCCTATAAACCGCCAGCAACATTTTTTTTAAAAAATCCTCCACCCCACACCGAAATATAATTGACCACCCCTTATTAAGCTTGTCCCTTGAAAGGTGTACTCAATAGCACCTTGTTTATTTATTTCTTTCTTTCTTTCTTTCTTTCTTTATTTATTTCTTTCTTTCTTTCTTTCTTTCTTTCTTCTTTCTTTCTTTATTTATTTATGTATGTATGTATGTATGTATTTATTATTATTTATTTATTTATTTATTTATTTATTTATTTATTTATTTATTTATTTATTTATTTATTTATTTATTTATTTATTTATTCTATATTATTTATTCATATTTATACTGGTTAGCTCCTTCGGTCAAAATGTACTGATTTCCAGGGAGGAACAGTGCAAAATAAAATAAAACATTCATTTGAAATAAATAAAACACAAATAGCACTAAAGGGGAAAATGCAAAATACATAACATGATAGAAAAATTAAAATTACGCGGCAAATAAAAGGCGAGAAATAGGCCAAAACATCAACACGGTAAAAACCCACACACCAACTCAATAAAAACCTACTTACAATGTTTACACTTTGGCTCACTTTATGAAGTGGCACTGCTGTGTCAGAGTGTGGAACTACAGGACAAGGGTCGTCAAAGGATAACGTCAACAGACTCTGATCTCATAGTCGAATATGCACTGTTACTCTCTCACATACCAACATCTATGCACTACTGTGCTATCATCGGTCTAGCTAAGCCAGCTAAAAGGCTAACAAGTTACAAAGTCACGCTGACAATTCAAGCTCGCAGAGAAGAGCTGTAACCTCGAATGAGGGCAGGAATGGACCAAACCATATCTACGGGCTGACGAGAGGCTGTTGACAGTCTCCAACTCACCATTTCGGTTGAAACGGTTACACAAACCCGGTGATCATACTACGATTTTCATTATATTTGACTCCAGCAATGGTGTTATTATTGCTGGTTATATGATTTAAATCCTCTTCTCTCTATTGAAAGTTGTCATCAGTTGACCAATGTTTTCATTGACAAAGCTAGTAATAAATTTGTCCTTATAAGGCGACTTATTTATAAGTATGCAAACGTTCGTCATTCATTCATTTCATGACAACTTTTCCCCACGCAGACTTAGACGGGGTGGCTGTGACCAATCTGGCTTGAAATTGGTCATAGCCACCCCGTCTATTAAAATTCATGAGTTTACTTTTCTTGTTTACGTACATACTTATATCAGATGGAAATCTGAGGATTTGCGATTACATCAGGTTGACAACCCCCCACACAAGAGCAATGAATGTAAAAAGTGTGAAAGAGGCTCCCACCTAACTATCCAAAATGTTTTGTGTCGAGTTTGTGTTTGATTCGTTTCAAAATGTGTTCCTACATTCTTATCCGATTGTTTGTGTTAACAAAAATGTTTGTTTCGCCTCGGATATTTGTTGGGAAGTTTGGATCAGTGTGTACGGTAATGTTTTGTTTGTGTGGGGAAAGCTTATGGCGAGACGCAGCCGGACCTATTGTTTTACAGAGTTGATAGAGTGGCCCTTTGACGCTTGCGTTTCGAAACCCGAGTGTGGTTTCTCATCAGTCGCAGTGTAGATTCTTTCCTTAATTTGTGTTTGTGAAAAATTATTTTAATGCATTTTAGTGGTCTTGCTCTTCGAGTAGCGAGGCAAGTATATTAATGTTTGGAACTCGTTGTGAGTCCGTTTGGTGGTTCAGTTTGTTTGTTCTATGTTTCTTTACTTTAGTAAATTTTGTTTTGAATAGTGTGTCTTTTAGAATTTTGCCGAGGTTTCTGAATTTTTAGGCAATAAGTACCACTGCGGGGTACGGATTTATGTTTTCTGGATCAAGATACTTACAAGTATCATGATCAATGTGTTGTGTTCTCGTACATTTTTGTTTAATAGTTCGTGTACTTTGTTTACTGTTTGTTCTGTGTCGTCACTGGCTAGTTGTGTATAATACTTAGTGTTGCGTAATTGCCTTTCGCATTCGTGTACGTAATCTTTTGTGTTGACAAAGACAAAACCCGACCCTTGTCGAAGGGTTTTTATGGTAATTTGTCTACTGTTTGCAAGCTTGTTTATCGCGATTCTTTGGGCACGCGACATGTTTTGTTTCCTTGTTTGAAAGGGTATCTCTAGAAGTGCGAGTTTAGCAGCTTCAGATAGCTTTCAGGTTTTTGTATTTTTTGCTGTTCGTGGAGTCCAATTTGACTTTTCTTTGAATTGGTGTTGTTGCGATTGTTCGTGTCTCATGATGTCTCCGGTGTTTGGCTTAATTGCTAATGAAACTTTTAATGTTAATTGTTTTCCAAGTCAACTATCCAAGCATTTTAAGAGGGGTGATCAAAAAGGCCAGAACAGCCAATTTTGACCAACCGGGTTCAAGAACCCGGGAAAGGTGTTTAAAGTGTGCGATAGATGTGTTTACGACATAAACATTACGAACAGTAGGATTAAGATAGGTATGAATAATCCAAACTGCCCAGTTTCTGTGTGGGGAAAAGTTAGAATGTTTTCATAGCGTTTGCCTTATTTCTTGACTCTAGGTGTGTGTGTTACAGAAGGCTACGGCAAAATTTTTATTTCCCAACGTCAATGTTAAAGGTATTTTCCTATTTCTCATGTCTGCTACATAACGATAATGACTGTCATTACAGGAATTTCAATAAACCATGCTCTGTTACATAGGAAGGCGTAATCTCTTAATCTTCCGCCTTAGATCACAATTATCTTTTCCAACCCTGTCAAAAAGGCTGCCCACACTGAATGTAACCAACATGAAGTTTCGGTGCGTAGTCACATCTATTCATCAGACGCACCAGAGGGTTGGCCTGCCCGAAGGCAAAAACAATTTAACTGTATGAGGGCGTGTAGTGAATTGAAACGACAAAACATCCGCGATCGCATCCGGGTTCACGAAAATTTAAAACTGCAATAGGGGAGGTGACATATGTTAAACGTGGGAAAACGTGTCAAATTTATGAAACCATACGCCCATGGTCATTTGTTCTGTCAAGTTACTGGAGTTTATTTCCTCTTTCTATACTTTGATTAAAAAGGGTCTGCAGTTTTATAAACAATACACATTGTTATGAGCATGCATACTGAGAAGATTTCATGACGGTTCTGATTTTCGCATTTCCATCAGGGGCCATTTAGTTGTGGAGTCGCTGAGACTACATGCATCTGAATTAGCTACTGTCTTTGTGATTTGGTATCGAAATTAATTTAAAAATTGTTACGCCACAAGCTGTCTATAATCGTCGGTTTAAACAAATAAACATCCAGGATATTCCTTTTACGTACAGTTCCAAAGTGCCATGAATAATTTCTTTTATCATTCTTAAACATGACGCTTTTATTGAAGTTCTTTTTGATCATAAATATCCTTTTCCCTGGACGACAACACTTAAGTATTGATTATAACCCACTGTAGCAATGGCCAGCCTATTAGTTCGTTAATATATAACCTTCAGCACAATTAAAGCAAAGCATGCACAGTCTCCTGTCACCTGTAAATATCGTGCCCTCTATCGTCCAGCACTGATAAAGGAAGTCGAAGTAAAATCACTCTGAATTTAAAAATGCCACTAACAATGACACGCTTGGATGTGCACTACAAACATATGACACAGAAATGCGATTAATTTTAAGCTGTCATAAACAACAATATGAGCAAGTCGTTTGAGAAATATTCATGACGAGCTTTACCAAATTATCCTATATTGAGTTCACCTTAAACACGTAAAAATTGAGTACCACAGTAGCTACATGCTCTGAAATCACTGTGACCTCGCCTAGCTCTGACTGTTAAATAAATGCTGATGTCATACGTTTCTTTGTATACCTGTCCTGTTCCTTAAAGTGTGTGGTGTTAACAGTGCAGAATACGTTCCAGGTTTGGACAACAACCGAAAGGCCCTGACCACCGTTCAAACACTCGGTGGGTTATATTATCAAACATTTTGGTTTCGGTTAGCATTAAGTCATGATTAGTATCTAGTTGGCTACTATTTGTTCACAAACTTTAACTAAATGTCTTAAAAACAGCTCAGGGTCACCTATAGATGAACCTGTGCCATACTGTTAAACTAGTTTCCGCCTACAATAGATAGGGTCAAACAGTAATTTACGTTTAAATATGCAAAATGGAAACGACTCACAAGCTATAAACTGTCACAAACCATAACACAACACAGTGAGAAATGTGCTTACCTCTATTAACAGCTGCACATTAAGTTGAAGGAGTGTATGCGTGAATACCCGCAATCCTGTTTCTACAGTACAGTGTGTAGGCTCTCATGGGGAACTAAATCGGGCATTGATTCATTTTACGATGGGTGGGTCAAAGAGGTTAAGGTTCACTTCATTTCGCCTGTCAACCATGTCAACAATGTGTGTCGACTCAACTGTAATATATTGCCCGCCAACTAGTGCAGGTTAGCATAGTAGTCTTCGTGTTCTTGTACATTTTGTCAATTCCTAGTACCTTTGGACCCTGATAAGTATATTATTTATTTTGCGTCCACTCAAATTCCGAAAGGCAGGTGGGTAATAAAAGCGCTTTAAATGCGCACACAAAAGGTAATAAAACATTTAAACAGTCAAGTGACACGTTCTTACATGCTACCTGCTCGTCCCTTTAATATATGCTTTTAGAGCATACAATGGCCCAATGGTTATAATGTGACTCTTGATGTGTGAAGTTGCAATGTATATATCGTCAACAATGGAAAATTCTGCGAGAAAGGTTCGTGTGTTTTTTTGGGGTTTTTTTTGTTTTTTGGGGAGGGGGGTTTAAACAAACCCTTAAAATCTAAGCGCGTACGCTAAGCAAATAATTCACCTACTCTGGCTTTAAAATATAGACACTGCAAGATCTGAGTTGCGAACTTCTATAGCATGCTTTTTCGTTACGTATCGAGCTGTAGCGAGTGTAGCGAAGGCTTGGCAAGGAAGTGTAATTACAGCGAAACACATCAATGCGCAGTGGCTTTGAACATGGAGCATTTTTTACGCATAGTGTTTACTATGCAACATTGCAATTAACTGACATCGGACATAAACATATGCAATTATGCAAACCGGCTTCATGATTTTTGTTTCATTCTCACGACAGTATTTATGTGACGAAGTTTTACTACCACACAAAGGATATGTTAAATTTATTGTTGAATCTAATGACCTGTAACTGTTTCAAAGCTAACCCTAGCTCTGTAATTTTCTTATGAACAAGATACATATTACCTGTTGAAAATTAACATCACGTCTGTTTAGTGTGTCCACTGTACAATGATATAAAATTGCAATTCTTACGGACAGAAGGAATTGGGGTAGACCGCGATTTTTTCTCCGAGTCTCGATTTAAATTATATGGGGTGACAATTACAATTCCTTGACAAGCACCTTTGTCTTACACCTTTAATTGTGCATAACAAAAAAAACAAGTAAGAAAATCCAAGACACGTATTTGAAGGCTATTACCAAAGCTTGTCAATGCAGAATTTTCAACCGAAAATCGTGGAGCATGTTCGCTAAAGGAACTTCACAAGGAAAAAACCGATTTTAGGAAGGTTCTGCCAAACGCTTGTCACATGACTATTATGCAAATGATGACTATGTACTGCGCATGGTCTGATTTCCGAACATCAAGGCTTTCAGAAAGTATATATTTTATTGGGGTTTGGGACTTCTATAACTGAGAAAAAAATTCTGAAAGTATCTATAAGGTATCTAGCTAACTTAACTTTGGGAGGGGTGAAGAAAAGAATTTAGTCCCACGGTTGGTTGATCACAAACTTTGAAATGTATGAAAACTGAAAGTCCGAACATCTGCCTCCAGGCACATTCTCCTTAAATATTTAGTCATGACGAATTGCCTTATCGTTTAACAGGGACAATTATGCCGCTCAAACACCAGCACTGATCTACTTCCTTTTTCTTTTATTTTTGTAGTTTTTTGGGGGGTTCAATAACAACACCAATAAAATGACACGATAAATCTAGGACTATGAAGTTATAATTTTCAAATTGCCTCATAAAGTGTGCTATCAATCTGTATATCACATGAGTATTGTATAGCATTTTAGTGGATTTTCTCAAAATTAACTTCCCATTTCCCATTAAGGGCATTCAACGTGATTTCCCTGACATCAATGTACTGAGTTTAGATAAAATTTCGATATTATCTCCTTTACATCGGCAGGAATAGATGTACCTCTTGCCCAGAAGAAGTATAAAATTAATGATACATGAGAGCATTTAGTGAAGGATTTTTTGAAGGTCGACTCTTCAGACTAAATCTTTGATAATACGTTATAAGATATATCGTCATATAAAAGAAATTCAGCAATAAAAAAATCCTGGCCGCCAATATCGATGAAATGCATGTATGCCCATTCAACAGTACAGGCAAAACAAGGATCGACGAACTTTTGAGAAGTACTTTTCTGTATACTTAAGGCAATTGCACATTTCCACTGACATATCCTGAAGACAAGTGATCTCTTTTCTTTCAGAAAGCTTCAAGATTTCTTGCAGAGGTGTTGTTTACATGGCTGAAATGTAAAAATGTTTACTCGTTGTTTGAAATACCTATTTTCATAACCTATGATCAATATCACGTCAACATGCATGTCTGTCTCTGCGTTACGGTCAATTGAGTTATTACGAATTTAAATTGCAAGGCTAAAAAAATATATTTTGATTGACAAGAGAAGACTAACTTTAGCACCATCTTTAAAAATGCTTAACAGCGAGAAATTGCACCTGTAAACTTCTAATATTTAAAAGTAATTTGTAATGTCTGGGTTTTATTTTAGCTGAGGTTCATTGAAAGATAGATACAGTAACGATATACTTATTTCCCAAGTTACATTACATGGTCAACTGGATCAAACGTTGCATAAAAATTAAATTTATGGTAACATGTACAATTATAATTTATGCAAACATTTTTAACTCGTGAATACGAGGTAATACTTTTCCATTCTCGAAAGCTCGATAGAAGATATTCAGATTTTTGATAAAGTAAATACTTCAGGTTGAACGCCCCACAAAGTGATGACGTAGACATGGTGTATCAGAAGATGGAATAACCTTGTACAATATAAGTATGTTATTCATCCAAAAATTGGCTTCTAGATTAACCCATTTATAGTGCGAATCATGAGAAAACATGTCAATGTCAAAAAACATGCTCTCCAATTTTTACTGACTTCAGTAAAAATAATCCCTATTACTGAAATCGTGCATTAAGAGTCATCTCGAGGCAACGTATGTCGCGAACTACAAATATCATTAATTGATGCCTCGTATGTATGTTATCACCTTAAGAATTTTACGCATAAATCTTAAATCTTGCTAGTCTTGCTCTGACAAGTAATACTCGAGGACGCCTGTGCTTTGTAACTTTTCAAGAGTAAATTCACAGGATAAGTTCTTTTCCCTTTTTGTGTAACTAAATATTTAAAAATTTAATCAACCAGTTAATCTTCTCACAATCTCACAAGCCAGACATCTCCTGTCTGAAAACGTCGCTTCATGGTAATGCTAATGCTACGACCTTCAAGATACTGTAAGATTGTTCAAAAGTAAAAATGGGATAGGTGTAATCTTTTATAAGGATGAGGAATTTTTCACGGACGCAACCTAGAGTCAGCAAGCCGAAAGAAAAATATATTGTCATTAAATAGATTTTTCAGAATCTGCTGCACGCCAAAATAACTGGGAAAAACTCGCATTGATTGACGAAAAGCTAAGTAATACAGCTTGGTGATAAGATGGGAAACCTAATTAAATTTCTGTGCTTCACGAGTAACACATGGGAGTTTATTAAAGATCAAACTTACAGAAACACACTATCCAAGAGCTAAGACTGTGTGAAATCCTCAGACAATAAATGAAATATGCTTTAAAAACTCCACAGCTTTGGAAAAAATTCAAATGCAGAAATGAGTAATTTCAGGTTTAAAAAGCATTACTTGAGTGTTAAACATGTTTCTGTGTCGTAAATATCTCGGTATAATTTATAAAGCATTTCACAAATTCTTCAAGGAGAAGTCTCTCAAAACTTGCTCGGAGAATATTGGACATCTTGAATCTGACTTATTACACTTTGATTTTGCCGATGTTCGAGGCTTTTATACCAACAATTAAACGATCTATAATTCTAGCAATTCCTGCAAATGTTGATGACTAAACATTCAGTGTTCCATAATTATCACATTTAATCAATAACACTTTAATTCTCATTGGAGGTACTCTTTCATTAGCACGAGTTGTTTTTTCTTCATGAATAACTAATGGATTGCGAGAAGGAAGAGAGTAATATGTTCTTCTGTTTTTCTTTGTTTTCTTTTGGTGTTTGTTTTTGCCGGTCTTTTTTTGGAGAGCGTAAATCTTTGAAATGCATCACTTATGTTTTAAGTGCGGTACATCATACGTGAGGTAACGTATAACAAGATTGGAATTATTTTGGGATGATTGGATGATGATGTAATGTCGGTTTAATCTGCTAATGTAATCTCATCTGTTTTTCCTTTTAAGCTAAAAACTTGTTTTTATGAGTTATTTGTAATATTGCAACACTCATCTATAGGGCATCTAACACTGTTGAGAAATGTGAATACAATGAAGATCCTATTATCCCAAATTAGTTCCAATCGCGTTCATTGTAACTCAGTTTCATTCAGCTGTCATCTAAGATGTTGTGCCAACTCGCGTGATATTTAGTAACGAATAATAATGAAAGAGACAGAATTCTAAAACTATGATTGGCATAAAAAAACTGCCACAAATTATTGTACTTGGGCCTCAGCCCAAGTACATTTGTTTTCATTCCGTGGGAAAAAACTCTGTAAGGTATAACCATTTCTGGCTGAGACCAGGGAGGGCAAAATGTCTTGGCTTCATCTTTCTTGGCATAATAAATGGCGTAATGATGCTAACTTAATGGAAGTGCTGCTCTCAGCCAGTCATGAATAAGTGAGATGTGAATATAAATGCTTCTCTATCTGAGTTTTTGCCACAAAATCTTCTGAATATAATCAAAATGTGCATCGAAATGCAACAATTAATGCACCCTCCGTTTCCTAAGCGATGGCACGACCCTTGCTACACCCACTGGACGAGCCAAAGTGGGAGGGGTAATTTCAGTTTGGTCGAACAGGAGGGCTCGAGACCAGAATTTAACATTTAAACTTGAAACATGTTCAATCACTGACAAGATGTGGACTAGTGTTAATCAAACTGAAAGTTTGGAAAGGAAAGGTTTTATATCCCGGACACAATGAAAAACATTACGACTGGAAACTGTACCCCCAGTTGAGAATAGTAATGCCCACAGCGATGGAGAACACTTATCCTTGAGCTGAGAAAACCAGACCATCATTTCGAAATAGAGCTGCAGATTCGAGAAGCTCGTTCAAAATAGCTAGGTACACCCCATAAAGGGGTGGTTTCGAGTTTTGAGGGCAAATTTCGCCTCCTTCATATAGAAATCGTACGTTTGTTTTTCCAGGAGAACACACCATTTGACACAAAATTTGCATGTAAAGGGGTCGCCAGTAAGTACGTGGTCAAATCTGGCATAAGAAACAATGTGAAATGTTGGGTAAAGCCAGTCCAAAATAAACTGATTTGAACTTTTGTGTTTTGTAATTTATACCGCTGCAGTAACATTACTTTTTTGACAACATCACACAATGTAATACGTTTTGAAACTGAATACTCCGACGTATTCTGTGTCTCCTTTGCTAAAAATACGGTATGCCGATTACCATGTAAGGAGATGATGACGTCAAGACAGATTTGTAGTGCGTTTGGTCCTGGATGGTGCACGAAGTTTGTCGAGGTAGCTTGTGTATTTGTTTCCTAAATGGGAGAGATTAGGGTCGATCTAAACGAAGGCCGAAGAATGTTATGATACTCTAAGCGAGCTGAACTCTAACGCGAATGGTTGGATAATTTGGAGGATGTCTAGAACCGGGGTCTAGAATGATCTCGTCTCATTAAGATTATTTGGCGGTCAGTATTGAATTTCAACTGCGTCACAAGTGTGCGAAATGAGTATTCCGTCGAACGGTCAACGAACGATATTTTAGAAATCTGGAGACATGGCACATCGCATTTTTATTTTTAGTATTTTATATTTTACAAAAGATTTAAGAAGCAATGATTTTGTCGAAAATTCTGAAAAAAATATAGGAAGATTTGATCGCGGACACATTTTCACTTGGGGTCAACTAGCCCTGCGTACGATGCTGTGTGTTCCGCTACAGCTAATCGCCCCGCTCACCACAGCCCTGCAAAGACCCGTACGTAGGGTCGGTGACTTCAAATCCATTTTGGGACTTTACGTAAAAAGCCAAATTACTGCCGAAATTCAGCGTTCTTGGGCCCAAGTCGTATCCCAGCCTACCTCAGCTACTCGATCGCTTCCAAAAATGACAGTCTTTTATTCACTTCTCGTAAATAACCGTCGATGTTGGCAACTCTCTCGCTAGCTGCAATAATTGTAGCCCTTGGTTGGTGTGGGCATTGGGCTTCTGTCGTGCGGCTCGCGCCTTGCCCCAACCAGGGCTACAATTTCTCCCTATACCTGCTAGTGTAAAAGCCGCAGTGCGGGTCTACACTGCATGGTCAAGGCACACACGGGGCCGCATTATTGGAGAATCTCGCCTTACCGTGTGCAAATTTCACTATAATCCTGCTTCCGGATAATGTTAGAGCCCTTGTAACTCCTATCGATGGTCAACTTTACTCCTAGCAGCTGAAAAATGACAGTTTAATGACTCAGGCGCGAAGTCAATTCGAACTGGACCGCCGTCGTTGAACTCTGTACCCAGCCGACTTGTACCATTACATTTTAGGGGTGGCCGACAGGTGTGAGGGAGCTGAATGAGCATGCTTACGGGTAGCCCTACGAGCCCTACACTGCATGCCTCCGGAGCCAAAGCCGGACACTCTTGCCATACTCGTAGGACTAGCTTATGGGATTGAAAGGGGTGGGTAATTTTCATGACAATATATAACTCTTGGTGAATAAAGAGAGATACTTTTGCCGAAGTTCAACTACTCATTTTAATTAGTTCAATAAATCCTGTGCTCTATCTTCCCAACTTTCTCAAATAAGTTACGTACTAGTTCAATAAATCCTACACGGGAGCGGGTCATTTGAAGCAGTTAGAACTTTGTGTCCATGCACATTGTTCAGAGGCGTGTGCCTAAGTTAAACTCCATAACTAGTTCAACTTTCACAACTAAGTTCAACCATCCACCTCCATGGTACAACTACATTAACAAGATGCCGCTGTTGTTCAATGTGGAAAGAGTGGTTCCAAGCAAAATCTGTTTGACTAAAAAGGTCACAATGTGTGAAGTGGGGTGCCAAAACGGCATTCTTGTCCATGACGGCGTGACTTTGAACATTTTTTTTTAAATCGGATATTTTCCATCTAGTATCAAAGTTTGACATATCGACGATTTCGGGATTACTGTGAAATCGCCGATCGACACTGGACTCAGCACTCTGCGTCTGTGAAATCGCCTATACTTACAGAATATTTATCGGCGATTTCCGGACTCTAGACGATACTACAATGACTAGCCTTGTGCCACGGCACGCCGGGTCTGGGAAATCGCCGATAGTGCAGCTTTGCCAAATACTTTGCTATTTGTATACAACACGTAGGTATTTTACTGTTTTTGTACGGTCGTAGCATTTCTTAACTCATTACACAAACGCGGATTACATTCCAGGTTAATTTGCTCACATGACATTTATGTAGTCTCGCTTCGAACCATAGTGAACTTTAGAGTGTGCATGATGAACTCAGTATGGAAATAGCCTATTAAATATAGCAACGACTTCCTCCAATCTGATTAAAATCAGAAGTAGAGTACGGCGACGTCTTCTTATGCGTACGCGGTATTCTCTCGCTGTCGCGTAGTGAGAGGCGACAGCGAGAGGTGACCGCGTACGCATAAGAAGACGTCGCCGTACTCTACACCTGATTTTAATCAGATGGACTTCCTCCATCCGTTTGCTCATGACTACTTCAATAATGCAGTGTTTATCAATTTAAAATTTCGGCATTTTCTTGTCTGTCAACATACATCTTTATGATGAAGTAGGCCGGGTTGTATGAGGATTTCTTTAAATCATTTTCACATCTGTGCTTTTTCATGGATACATCTTTCTTTTTGTAACAAATTCCTTGTAATCAGCATGTTTTACATACATGCTTTGATATTGACCTCAGCAGTTTTTGAATAAATCTGATAAAATTTGAAGCACCGTAGTAGTAGTAGTAGTAGTAGTCACAGTAGTAGTAGTATCTAAGCTTCCCATTTTTACACAAAGTTGAGAATGTTCCGGACTAATTAAACTCATGTCATGATGAGTGTGGGAGGAAATGACATACATAACATGATCAAAAACAGAAGTGGACCAAAAATGGACTCCTGAGATACACCGCATCAATCGACAAAACATGAGCGTGTACACCTAAATAGCTAACATTGACTTTTTCTGTAAGGTCTGATCGAAACCACTTCAGTGACAAATCAGAAAACATGTACACAGAAAGTTCGCTCAGCAAAATGTTATGATCAACGATGAAAAAAATCTTTAAGTATATCTAAAAACAATTATCTTCATCTATATTCTGTAAAAGTATAGACCCTGGTCAGTTAACTTGACTAAAGCAATGTGACAAGAGTGATGTTGTCTGATGATTGTGAGTTGTGACAAAAAAAGATTAAATGCATAAACTGTAAAAACTAGTATAAACATGTTTTTCTAGTATTTTAGATACAACTGGTAGAAGGGAGATAGGCCTATAGTTGTTAACATCACTCTTAGAGCCTCCCTTATGAATCGGAACTATTTCAGCACATTTGAAACAGTCGGAAAATGTACCATTATAAGCTTCAAGATTAAAAAGAGTCGCGAATATTTGTCAGACATTTCACCACTTTACAGCTCTGGCCAAGCGCTAGTCTGGCTCGAACTTCGCTACTAGATGATAATAGAGTTTGTTAATTAGGCGGGTAAATATCCGATATATATCGAAGATTTTATAGCCTTAGAGATCTATATCGTATAGTATAGTAGCCGTAAATATCGATTGGATATTTTATAATTATATTGCGGTGTCCTCTTGTTGTCAGAGCATCTGTATAAAATGGCAAAGAGGAGACGACAGACTTTGCATGGCGTGAATATCTCTTTCACTTCTTAGGAAATAAAGATGGCAAGTTCTTCAATGGTCACTGGTCTCTCTTTGCTTTCAGCGATAGTGGTATTCTAGCAGTAATTGAAAAGGAGCAAACGGTCCTATGACCTTTTTCAATCCTCCGAAAAGATAGCGTTAAAATTACAACACTATACTGCCACTAGCGCGCTACTGTACTGCTGGTGCCACCGTTTTCATTAGTCCCTCATACCTGTCGGCCACCCCTAAAATGTAATGGTACAAGTCGGCTGGGTACAGAGTTCAACGACAGCGGTCAAGTTCGAATTGACTTCGCGCCTGAGTCATTAAACTGTCATTTTTCAGCTGCTAGGAGTAAAGTTGACCATCGATAGGAGTTACAAGGGCTCTAACATTATCCGGAAGCAGGATTATAGTGAAATTTGAAATTTACACGGTAAGGCGAGATTCTCCAATAATGCGGCCCCGTGTGTGCCTTGACCATGCAGTGTAGACCCGCACTGCAGCTTTTACACTAGCAGGTATAGGGAGAAATTGTAGCCCTGGTTGGGGCAAGGCGCGAGCCGCACGACAGAAGCCCAATCCCCACACCAACCAAGGGCTACAATTATTGCAGCTACTCTCTCGCTAGCCCTGCGTACGATGCTGTGTGTTAGCTGTAGCACATAGCATCGTACGCAGGGCTAGGGGTCAACCGGATGCGCTATTTTGCGGGTTGCGGGCATGAAAAAATGTGTGTTTTTTGATATCATTTTCGCCCTTCTCACACTTCAAATTAGTTCAGCCGCCGATAAAAGCACAATTTTCGAAATCGTTTTCAACGCCGTTTCAAATAATTTTATTGTGGTGAACACGATTATAGTCCTAGGAAACTTTTCAAAGTCACGCCGGATCAAATGCTTGAAGGGGGAATTCCGGCATGGAGGACTATCATACTGCAGGTGCAAGTCATACGTTCATGATATTAGGAGATAAATTATTGAGAGCTGCAGAACACAAACTCATCCAAAAATATTCCTATTAGATCGATTCCTGAAAATAAGGCAACGCACCGGCGTGTTTTTCCCACTGAAATTCTCGCGTAAATGTTAGCAGAATGTCGTTCTCTGAGGTCGCGACCTCGCTTGAACCGAAACGGCAAAGTAAACTAAGTCCTTTGTTGTACGTCTTTTCTTTTTAAAGATTTCATGAAAAATACACGGCATTTACAATACACATCACTTCTACGCTTTTTTAAGTCAAATCTTTCCTTATGCATTGCATTTAACTAGGCATTGTTTAATTTTCTGTATGAGTTGCCCTGGAACCGAATTGTGAATGGATGCATTACAAAGAATTTACTTCCTATGGCCTGATACTAGAAATGTAACAATTTTCATTCCGCGATAAGTGGCGACATTTCCGAGGCGCGATTTTTTTTGGTCAGTCTGGTATTACGTATATTTCTCACTCACATCCATGGCAAGAAAGAAAAGTGATTCAGATCCCTAATTATTTGTAATTGCCAGGCAGCTCGGAATAAATAAATTGGTCCTCGGAATCGCCGCTTTTAGTTTAGCAGATTTTGATTTTTTTCAGAAACATAACGTATTTTCACCCATTTGGTTTGGTCTGTTATAGCATCTTTAGTCCAAAAAATCAAGTTTACAGCATTGATGTTTTCAACAGCCTTCAAATATACAGTATTACGTTAAAATACACCATATAAGAGCTACTAAGAGCTATGGTGATCGTGCTTCTAGTGTTGCAGCTCCTATTCTCTGGAATAATCTCCCGTTTAGCATCCGCCAGTCACCAAACCTATCTGTTTTTAAATCAAATGTGAAAACTTTACTTTTTAAAACTGCTTTTTAACTATTTTTAACAACTTTTTGTGGTGTAAC
Organism: Ptychodera flava; assembly: GCF_041260155.1. Classification (NCBI taxonomy): domain Eukaryota; kingdom Metazoa; phylum Hemichordata; class Enteropneusta; family Ptychoderidae; genus Ptychodera; species Ptychodera flava. Next base: position 28,399,960 of record NC_091938.1, on the reverse strand, counting down.
TTTGCTTTTTAACTATTTTTTGTAATGTATTTTTATTTTTCAGCGTCCTTGATCACAATTTTTGTGGATACTGACGCTTTATAAATAAATTATTATTATTATTTATTATTATATAGTAGTGTTTCATTAATTTTAACCATCTTGACCTGATGGTGAAATATGGACTTCGCAGGAAAAGGGATACTGTACGATAGACCTGATCATCATTATTTATAATAGACACATTCTAAAGGTTTTATTTCTTATATACTAAATGCCATATTACATATGTTAGAAATCTAGCCATAATTCTAAAAACCCGCAGCCCGTAGCCCGCAACCCGCACTTTAGCAGATACCGGGGTCAACATGGGGTCGCAGCCATGTTGCCTCAAAACTTATTTCTGTCTGCACTCAAAACTCAAAAATGTCGGATATGAACCTGAAAAATCGATGCAATTTCGTCAAAATTCGGCGAAATTTCAGCCTATAGACAAAATTTCATCTAGGTAAGGTAAATTTACTGAAATTTGATCGACAAATAATCCTGAGCTTGAACGTGACAGCTCGCCTTCTCCGGGAAGTCAAGCATCCAGCTGCCCATACACAGTTGCCCATATGGCCAGGTTTATGAGATTGTTTTCAAGCGAGCGAGCCAATAGAGCTAGAGGTCTGATTTTTGGTATATAGGAATAACTTAGCAATACAATTATTTTGACAAAATATCACGTGACCTCAATGACCTTTGACCTCAAATAGATATATTTGTCCACAACTCAGTAACCACAAGTGCTACACCCTTCATATTTGGTATGATGGGACACCTTATGACACCACATATTGTACTTCATTAATTATGCGCATATCTAATTCTGAGCAAGCCAATAGAGCTGGATGTCCGATTTTGGTATATAGGGATAACTATAGGGTAGAAATCTAAATATGCCCATCTAAATATTAGACATCTACCATCGAGAACAAAAGAAATTTGCTGTAATTTGAATATTTAAGGAGTTTAAGCAATTTTCACTATAAATAAAGAACCCCTGCCTCAAACTCCACAAAAGTTGCTAGACATATTTTGCCGTTGTCATGCCATTGCTTCGTTTAATAACCAGTTACTCAAATGCCTAATTGACAGGAGGAAATTCAAGACCATATTTGAATAGTAGTATATATTGTCCTCAAAATTACTCTATCACGGCCCAAGTACTCATTGCCTTCAGCAATACTGCCACAAATTATTTTTAATTATAATCGTTGCATACCTTTGATAGTATATCATTATTGGTAAAATATAGACAGACTGGAACTCTTTTAGTGTTGACAGCAAAGGCATTGAAACCATTTGTAGCGTAACGTTGTTATCCCTACACATCTGTGTTTGCGCATGATACATAACTGTGAATGTACGTGTGTGGTGCATCAACGTCGCAACACAGACAGACATTGAGCTTGTTGACGAAGCTCAGCAAGGCAGAAGGCAGATTCAGCCGATGTATAAACATTTCGTTGGTGACCGGTAAATCATTCGATTTATCATAAGTAGTTTGACTTTGCAATTTTTATTACGTCTAAATTTTAAGCGTACATTCGGCGATGAAATACATCTGGACTATGTTACAATATAAACCCGTTGTTTCGCTCTTTGTCGCCATATGCATTGAAAAGTTGCTTTAGAATTTCCTGCTGGCGATCATTTCGTATGACAAGAATAATAATTGTAGTACTAGTCCACGAGTACGAATCCACACTGTATTAGCGTTTCGATTTGTAATTTCATAAATTAGTCTATGAAGACTGCCACATAAGTATTAACACAGTAAATACTTTACGGAGACGTAGCTAGAAGACACAAATGAAGCAACTTGCAGTGCGAACATTTGGAAACAGAGTGTTTAATTCGGAAAGTATAGAACGTTTCAGACACGCACAATAGAGAGGGTTAATTTTACAATTTCATTGCTCTTGACATGGTTATTTCATGTGTTCCTTGCTTTCCATTACACTGTCTATCGTACACACAATAATCTTCCAAGTTTATGTGTTTTTATTGCTCTTTATCGACTCACTGATTTCTTGTGCATCTGTTTACATAATTGTATCAGTCTGAAGAATTGAAACATGTATACAAAATTAGGTTTTCTGCCTCGGTAAAAGTTACCTTCTTCGGGGTGTAAACTTTCTCATTTTATACATCCACTATATAAATCTCACTCGGCAATCCACAAGATATATTATGTTATATTTTGCTACACGCTGTGGCAAAGGCACAGTTTGAGATAAGTCAAAAATACTATAGAGTGGTTGCAATATAATCTCTCTCTCTCTCTCTCTCTCTCTCTCTCTCTCTCTCTCTCTCTCTCATATTTATATTTTGTAATATTTCCAAGGCACAACCGTGCCGTTGGGTCTGTAAAACTAAATTTGCGTATACTTTACATTTTTAATTGAATAAATTAGCCACATATGCAGTAACACAGTAATATAAATTTAAAATTATTTCCATTACAAAGCTTGACACGTAGCTAATAGACACAAATGAAGCAACTTGTTTACTTGCAAACATTAGAAAGCTCTGACTCCAACATTTATTCGGTGTTTTTTTTTTTCAAAAATGATGCCATGTTATATATCACGACTCTTTGTCGATGTTATCCATAATTTCTCAGTGATTAATAACTTTCTATACTGTGCGTATGTAGTAAAATGACCAGCCCGAGAGATGCCATAACGAACAATGATTTCTTTTACGTGCAACAGATACATCTATCAGTATCATTGTGTAACATCCCATCTCGATTCCATGCATTAATATCACCCGCAGCGGATCTACAATACTGTCACGTCACTTTTCAATGGAACATTCACGTGTGGGGTATTTTAATATCGCGCCATACAATTACGGTAAAGGAACCCTTGCAGGCAGTAACAATTGCCTGTTACTAGGCCTCATCGATCAATTCACGTTTTCTTGGATTCAGAAGACCCCGGTCTAGGAGCAAACGACGGGCTGAAAAGAAACATACCAGAGTCCGAGTAATTACTTTATAGTAGTGTCGTCCGATAATGCATCTCATGACACTTGATTGTAAGAGAAACGCACAGACATCTTTTTATCTAGTTAAACTCCTAAGGCAAATGTCACTACAAGACCTATTTGCAAATGATGTCTTTTCAGATGGTATGAGATGTTATCGGTTTTACACAATGTGTTGTTGCTCTTTTTTAGAAAATGATTGCCTTTTAGTTGATTTATGTCAAATATGGTAACAAAGGTACAGTGACATTTCCTTCTATCAAGTGACGAACAAGCATGTGATCTGGTTTTGCGAACTGTTTCTGGCCAAATGTTACCAACATTGATATTTTTTCTCGAATTAGACATATCAGATATTGATATGTGTCAAGATCTGATAAGTTTGAGCAAATAGCTTTGATCATTTTATATCCAGCGTTTGTTACTAGATTGATTGAGTAGGTAGGTAGGTCTAACTAGGTAGGTAGGTCAAGATAGGTAGGTAAAAAGGTAGGTCTTGTATCTATGTATCTATTTATGTAATTGTGTGTCCATGTGCAAGCGTGCGCAAAAGGATATAAGAAACTTATTTTAAAAATCTGAATCTCGTATGCTGTATTGTATTTGCTTTTCTATTTAGTTAGCCTGGGTACTCTACGCAGACATTTCGCGCTTGTATTTATTCCATGTTAAAAATACACATGGCTATAATTCTTCTGAAAAATCCAGATATTCATTTCAGTTTAAAGCAATTTTAAAAATATTAAGTAATCACAATCATATCAGGCAATATGTTTTACCACACGACCCGGAAAGTGTTTTTGGTAAAAGAATCTGAAGCTGCATATTTACCAACAATCGAAAGTTCATCATCGCAAATGAGATAAAGTATTAGTAAGCAAAACAACAACTACATTGGCCTAAAATTACTGTTCGTTTACTTGTCACCTTTCTCAGGAACCGCACGCTACAATAACTATCCGACTCGAACTTGGAGAAGATTAACATGGAAGGTAATGTCACTTTAAGGTAGTATGCACCTCGAAAGTGAAAGATTTAAACTTTTGCTCTAACTTTCCTCAAGGAATCTTTCAATCATTGTCTTTCGAAATGAAGAATAAAAACAGGGGGTCACCATACAAATTTTGGTACTAGAGAAACAAATTACCTAAGATTTACCGACATTAGAAATTCAACATGGCCGCCATCCCTGTGTTAACTCTATGGAGAAATATAAATATTTTCGAATTTCGAAAAACTAAGCCAGTAGAAAGTTTTCTCTCACCAAGCGCTTCAAAATCAACCCCCACATGTGGTATATCAGAAGAGAATTGTAAAAGTTTAAGAGTCCGAATGTCTGTCCCCGATGTGCGTTCTACCTTAAATCAAGGTGTCACAGTCAAGGTTGCTCTATTTCTCTATTGGATGTTTTTTCGCGAGATCATTTTCACATTATTTACCAACTCATGAGCCAAATATTACCAATTCATGAGTATTCCTATCATTTCATTGAGATATAAAACTTCATGAGTTTACTCGCGATCTCGTGATTCTTTGCGCATGCGTTTGGCAACTTTTGGAATTAAATCCGCATTTTCTTTCGTTTCGAAGGAAAGTCGGTGAGACCCATAATAAGGATCAAGACTGAAGTAAAATTTGCATTCAATCGTTCAAACTCACCAGAAATCGATGATTTTGTTTCAGGTGGAGGTGGAATGTGTACCATTTCCGCAAGCAAAACGTTTAGTATTGCAAACTCTATAACCACGATGGCTTTTTAAACGAGACAATTAAGCATGGACAAGTGAAATATATAGCGACAATGTAACTTACAGCGTATATAACGCTGCATTAAGCCGTCAAACTAAATCAATAGCTATCACCATGGTAACGAATCATATCGTATGTTGTTGTTATAAACCATTGATATCCACTGACGATTATACAAAAACCTGTTTTTATTGTTAGTGGTTGGCTGGACATTAGATTGTCGATTTAGTTAATATATGGATCCAATGTTAAAGCTTTACTTTAAAATAGAACACTCAAAGCTAATGCAAAGTTTGAGAAATTAAAATCTTAAAGAAAAAGTGCATGTTAATCAAAATGTCATGTCTGTCTACCTAATTACCTACCTACCTACCTATCTATCTATCTACCTACCTACCCACCCACCCACCTACCTACCTACCTACCTACCTACCTACCTACCTACCTATCTATCTATCTATCTATCTATCTATCTATCTATCTATCTATCTATCTATCTATCTATCTATCTTAATATTTAAACCTCTCGTCTTGAATGTGTCACGATTTCTAAGATATACGTTACCCGGAATAATCACGTTTCTCAAGGTTATATTTCTTGGTGCTGAAACGGAAACAAGTTATTCTTTCAATATTACTTATGAGGTCCGATCATGTTGACTCGGGACGTCATGTGAAATTTCCTCGCGCTATATCAAAAATGTAAATATCATAGTCGATTGTAGTTAAGCATCTCGCTTAAACACAAATAAACTTCATAAGCAAGATATCATGATTGGCTGGTTGGCCAGTCGGGCCCAGCAGTGAGGTTGTTGTCATTTGAATATATAATTATTTCGTAAAAAGAATAACTGACGCGTTAAAAGCGCTAGTTAAGCGCATGATCATCAAAGACAAGCTGTCACTAGAAGGTGATGCCTCTTTCAGGGTATACATCGCTTCACTAAGACTACTCATCTGTTTCTGTGACTCGGTTTATATTCCTCTCTGGATGTGACATGCTGAATTCTGGTAAGTCACTGAAATATATCTCTCATTAATAGTCCATACAGTACACATTGTTTTCCGCAGCCCTAAAAATGTGACCATCCTGTAGGAAAATGTACGACGCAGTAGACTTAGTATTTTTGTATAAAATCGACATGAGATACTAACAGATGACGATACGCTTCTTCAGGTAGGTGACGTTGCAGGCTGCCATTACTCTAACTGTTCGACCATAACTTCGAAAAATAAAATACTATAGATTTGTCAAATCGCGGAAAAATATTATCCGATATTTATCGGAAATTTCGCAACCTTAAATATCTGGCCAACATGGTAACTCATACAATCAGTCAATCATTCCGAACCATTCAACCTAAAATGAATTTTAAGCACCTGATGAGGAAAACTCTGTTTTCGAAACATAGCGATAAAGGATCACAGTGTCACTTTGTCTCTCCTATCAAATGCGGGGTCTGTACTATGGCGTACAGTACTGGCACATTTCCTCCAGGGACTTAAGTTCTTAAATTAATCGGTGTAGTTACTTAGGCGTTCTTCCAGATAATTGCTAGATGTTGACTTTTCGGCGTCCAAGAACAAGATACGTATAGGCTTCATTACCATTAATAGTTTATTAACATTTTTTATACAACATCCGGCGGTCGACAACGGCGTTTTTTAATTTTTATTTTAACTACACGGTTAGTTTCGCGTCATCGTTTTTCGTCACCAGCGATTAAATTCATAAATCGGCTGAGCTTTCTTTTAAAGTCGCCTGGAGTTAAGAAAACTTGCCACTTCGAAATACACGAAGCCGCGATAATAAATGCTGCAGTGCGCAGTTAACGGTAAAATGCGATATTTGATTGCTTGTCGATATGGGCCACACATTGTTTTACATACCTCATTCTAATATAGCCCAGATGCCTTGAAACCCGAATAACCGAAATTGAAATTGATATTAAGCGACAAGAAGTCATTTAAATCAGGACCCTCATTATTTTGTTATGTTGTTGAATTTATACCGTTCAGACAGCTGTCTAAAATATAGTGTCTTGACTGACCATTCTCCTTTGATACATTTGGCAACAATTGAACCCAATATGACGTCCACTATTCTCACTGCCAGAACACGTTCAGTGTAGGAAACACCAAGCGTTATACCGACCCGTACACATATCGAGAAAAAACCCTGTCGTTAACGTTCTGTGCAGTTTCATCACCGGGAAATGTGATAAAGGCAATATTAGAATGTTCAAGTAGTCAGTGTACGAGTGAGTTTTTTCAGTGGGAGCGCGGCAACGCTGAGGATGTTGATAGGGCACAGTACTAGTGGACGTCGTATTGAGTTAAATTGTTGCAAGATTCATGGAAGGAGAACGTTTGTTATGAATGCAGATTGTGTTATTTTCTATCGCTAGCAACGTTTTTCTTATCATCCAAACATGTTGTAATTCCAATTGTAACCACTATAATTTTGATGCTATATATAAAACATCATAGTCAAATGGTAAATCTGTAAGGAGTGAGAAACATCACACGTAATTGCAAAGAGTGACAGCTAACGTTGAAATATTGCGACCTTAAGATTCACGGCGTCTTCTGAATCTATGTTTTGAAAAAAAGCACAAAGACATCATCAAGAAGTTTCTTTCAATGAATTAATAACGCTGAGAATCTACAAATAATTCTGTTCTTTAAACCCCAATTTCTGAATAAGAAACAAATAATGGCTTAAAAGTCACGCTCTCAGCTTTTGCAAAAAGCTCATTTTACGCTTTTCGTAGTGAAACATTTTAAAGTTTTTTTGGCCTATCTTCAACGAAACCAGGTTGAAAACTTTTGCTTTTAAAAATGTACCCCACAATTTCGAGCTAATCCCTCCCAAGAGCAGATGGTATATCCCAAAACTTCTGAAGACCATGATATCAATGCCAAACAGGAGTGTTCCTATAGTTACTGTAATTGTACTCACGAGCTGCAAAATGTTGCCATGGCAATGATATATTTTAATTGTTTAGGATACCCGCCCAAGGGACAACTCTAGGAAACTCATACCCTTAATGTCAGTTTGATCTGCTGATGGTACGACTCATTTTAAAGACGATGGAGCACATTAAGGGTGATCGAGTTACTCGGTACGTCATCTTAGCTGCAAACAATAGAACGCGAACTCTACGACGCGCGCGTCCACTCTACTGGATTGTACTCACTGTATGAATTACACCGTGGCTTTGATGGAAACCGACCTTCATACAACTTATATTGTCTGAGCTTTTAGCATGAAAGCGGACGTTGTTAGTGATGATTGAATGATCATTTTATTATCTCCTAGTTGTAAGCTTTCAATGTTTGAATGTTGATATATAATTACAAAATATTTTAAAATCCTAAGAAAATAATTTAAAAAGGACATATTTCTCATCAAATTGTGATGTTTTCCATTTCACACATGAGGAGGGGTGATGTTCAGCGATGCAACATTGAAAATAGGCTGGTGACCCATATGGTTATTTGATGCATATAACGTGCAATATCAGAACAATAATTTATGTGAAAATAATTTAAATTGTTATGAACATTTTCAGCTGAAAAATAGCTACGACTTTCATTTATTATTCAATGTGGTTCACATGTAAATAACACAAGTGCAGCATTTCAAGAAAGGAACTGAAAGTTCACAAATATATCGGGTCGGTCCACGCTTTCGGGAGATTCATAATTTCTGTCATTCGAATGGGATAAAGTGAGTGTATTTCAAATCCTAGCTGTCAAATTAATCTGGTGACATAATGATTTTTGTCGTAATCTCATCCTCACACAATTATTACTGTTAGAGAAAAAAATGTTGGTAAAAAATTTAGTGGCTCGATCACCCTTAACTTTTGTGATAATCGAGTAGACACAGGGTAAGTGATCATTTAAGATTTCAAAAGTTGAAAAATACCCTTATATCAAACTTTAAAGGAATACACCTAATTTGTGAAAGCAGATAATTTCAATTTTTCTTTATCAAAAATATGAGCAAAAGTTTCAATTCTGAAATTTAAGAACTTTCTCTTTCGAGTCGTAAAATGCATATCATATTAACTTCTATCACATTATACTTTAGAGAACAGACTCTTTACGGTGATATTTGTGTCAACCTCAGTCTGAATTTTACTTTGTGTAACGCAAAATCGAATTGACATATTTGAAAGTATAATTTATGTCCTCGGTTCTAGCAGATTGGTCTTAACTGTTAGTAGCACCACAGGGAGCGTTCCATAACCAGGTTTATATAGATTCAGTCAAAAGGAGATTTCGCAACCACTATTTATCGATTGGAGGTGACGAGTCCATCCATCTTGAACAGGATAATTACATATCCTTCTCTCCTAGGTAAGTCTTTTCTCTTGGAACACTACATGTACCGAGCACAGTATTTCTCCTGCAATCTCATTTCATTACTTTTGTTTGTAGATCCATCAAGGCGTCGAAGTCAATGAAGGGCATGAAAACCGTCTCTCTTTGCTACATATTGTGGCTATCCTTGCACATCTGCCAAGTAAGTTCTCCACTTAATAACCGATAAATGCATGCTATTGTTCCATATAAGTATTAGAAACCAATGAAAATCACACAACTTTATCCCTCTGTCTGAAAACGCCAGCTTTATAAATTCCGGGACCCCAAAAAATGCAGCTAACTAACACCCTAATGCCCAAATATAGTCATCTTTCTTTTCCTCATCTAGTTCTTATGCAGAAATTACTTAAGTGTTAAAGCTACTGCTTTCTTTGATCCCTTTAAAGACGGACTAGTTGCTGTTAAGGAAGCAACAACAAGGAAAGCTGCGATTTATCCACATATTTTATTAACTAAGATTTTCTTAGACTATCATGCCGTTTGCCAAGTGAGATTGAATGTATGCTGGTTTTTGTTTACATTATTATAATTTGTCATGAATAATCTTTTGATAAAAATAAACGTTATCGCAAGGAATTGTGCAAGAGTTGTTAGCAAGTGTGATCTCCATTTTAATTCCCGTTTTTTCAGGGAGAAAATTGTACTCGACCAAATGTTTGTGATCAAATTTGCAAGGCTGGAATCAATGGAGAAAATGTCTGTAGTTGCCTGGACGGATACACAGAAATCAACAATGGAACGCAATGCCAGGGTAGGCTTTGTAATTTTATCTTCTCTTAAATTACGATCTTCAATAAAAATCGCTCAAATAATCGGAAAGAGGCCTGCCACATGCAAAATGTACAATGCTTTGTGCATAGCTGTAGTAATAGGAGATTGATTATTCGCTACGATGGTGGAGTTGCGATGATTATTTCGCGTAATGAGGTGTCGAAACACTGGCAGATATCCAATTCAATTGAAAAAAAATATGATACAGGTAAATATTTCATGCACTAAATACTAGAATTTGGTTTTAGTTTTAGAGAATGTAATATTCACCATCAATGGAATGTAACAATTTCAGATATCGACGAATGTGGGGTTGAAAATAATGGCACGGTTTGCGACCACCTCTGTAACAACACAATGGGATCCTTTTCATGCGAATGTCTGAGCGGATACCGACTGCTTAGTGATGGCCTAACATGCAAAAAAGGCGAGTGTCCTTTCTTTTCCAAAATAGTTTATTTGTTGCATACAACAATGTCCCGCTTAACGCTCGACCGTTGTTCTTTAACCGCCTCTGCTGTCGCCAAAGTAGCACAGAGCAAGAGGTACTACGACGTCAACGAAGTTTTCTGTTGAAACTTAATGTAGTATAGTTGCACACGCACACACATACTTACATACAAACAAATAGCCTGCTGTAGATATGACCATAAACAGAAAATATGAAATTGGCATCAATATAAATGCCTTCTGAAGTAATTGAGATAACGTCGGAATAATTGCAATGTTTGTCCAGCTCTCTACTGAATGACAAAATTTATTTCGCTCTGTTAACCATCCGTTCCAATTTAAAAAAAAAAAAGATTTTAAAGATTGTATTTACAAGAAATAATATTCTTCACTTTTATCATAGAGGAGATAATATAACTGATATATTATTTTGCTTAAAAATGTCACTTTTTTTTTAATTATCTCTCTAGTCTGTCAAAGAGACGAATTCCCTTGTTCTGATGGAGCATGCATCGCAAATCGACTTATTTGTGACAGCAGACAGAACTGTCAAGATGATGAAAGCAAAGCACAATGCCTTGGTGAGTTAACACAGGACTTTTGACAGAACAGGCTTGTTTTTGAGTGTCATTAGGCCTTTACCACATTTTGCGGCAGTGTGTGCAGAATGGAATTATTGTTAACGAGATTTCTATTATTCAAAATGCCAATTGACAATCTTACAGTTAAACGTCCTCCAGGGATAAATAATAATGTGTTTTTTTCGTTGGGAACTAATGCAAGAACTGTACATTATTTATGCTCGGCGTTTCAGACTGTCAGTCGCTATTGCATGATTATAGGACAAAGCAATTAGGGAGGCGTAAATATGGAACATTAGCTGTCATCTATTCACTAAATTTTTAACGATGAAGACTCATGTTTTGACGAAAAGTTAAACTATAACACCTCATTTAAGGGAGAGATTTAAGCGGTTCTTCTTCTCCGCCTCGGGTAGGGACTCCACGATGAAGTGAAGTTTTTTGCAAAGACATCTTAGACTGTCATATTTGTCTTAAAAGTGAAGCTTACACCAGTCGTCGCTCAAGATTCATATTTCTCCATGTCTTATTGTATCTTGATGTGGAGGGAACAAATGGAAAAAAATTGCCGGCCTAAATGTTTTTAAACAATAAAAAAGGTGTGGCTTAGGTCAAGTACGAGACGTAAATCAAAATCGAAAGAATTCAACCATTTATAATAAACAATTATCAACTAGTCATGAGGGAATAGCGCTCGTTTATTACAAAGACCCGGCGTCCAAGCCCCACGCAACTATATAGACGTTCTGTCGCAAAAGAAAAGGTTGTCAAATGCCATCACCGACAATACACTTTTTCTTGTCTTGCTTTATTTTGATGTAGTACAAACGAATTGGGAGATCGAGGGAGTGTCTGACATATTTACCTAAATAGTCTTACAGTAGCAGAACCAAACATATCGTTTCTGATCATACATGCTATGATTGTATTGCCACTCTCGTCGTATTTTAACATGCTACAATACGAATTATATTTTCACTGTAACCGAACTATTTACAGCGACGCGAACGCGTGACCTTCGCTGGTAGTGGTATGTTTATACGTACTTAGAACAGCTGAGCGAACAGGATTTATGACTCTCCGAAACGTCGCTGATGATTATGGTAAAAATTCTATTGTTTGCACTCGGTTCACGGGCATTGCACTTAGTTACAAGTACAGTTGTAACAAAAACATACAAACGAACGCATTGAAAATTTGTATTTTTCGCAACCGACACCCATCATCGTTCACGGCCGGTCTCATACTGTATAAGGTGCAGTATTTCCCTGTCGTCTACGCTGTTGAAGATTACGGTCCCGGTCGACAGTGCATCATGATAAAACCGCTATACGACAAGATTAAGTATCTGGGTGGCGAGTTACAATGTTTACAGCCATAATTGAGCAACAAAAATCCAACCGCACTTAAAATACTTGCGACAGAGAAGGTGCGCATATTATATTTTCTTGAAAGCGAACGCTGGCGCGGTGCGAATATTTTGAATTCATTTTGGCTGGTCTCATAACTTTCGCGAAGGGATGAGCATATGTTTCAAAACACGAAAACACGCTCATTTTACACACTCCAGCCAATAGTATGTTTTACATCCACCGCCGTTCTAAACTTAAAATAAATCTTCTTCAAATTGTGAAAACCTGTGTCGACATCTCAATATTTAGATTGTTCGCCTTAAAGGTGTACCATAAACCCTCCCTTGAAGTGGAACGGATCAATATGGGAATAATATCAAGAAGTGATACGGATGCTACCACTCCTTAGCAACCAACTTTTATGAGTACAGCGAGCAGCAAGTTAGGTCGATTTCAGTTGATTTTGTCGCTAATTTTGGAACGTCCGTTAGAACAATCATAACCAATTTATTTTACTATGCATGTATGGTAAAGGGGTTATTGCACGAAGTTTGATCGATACCGGTCGTATTCGAGTGATGTGTCCGCATTTTTACTCGTCGCTGCACAACTCGTCAAAATACGGACACATCACTCGAATACGACGCGGTATCACTCAAACTTCGTGTAACAACTGCTTACATGTTTTGAAGTAAAATATAGCAATTGGTTTATTGAAAATGCTAATGAATAAAGGCTCTTGGACACCATTGTTGTCTCTGTTAACACAGCGTCAATTAAGAGTCTCCTGTATGCAAATTGTCTCAAAATAGAAATAACGGAATAAAAACTGTTTTCGATGCATTAATCTTAATTCGATGTCGATTCAACGATCGCTTAAGGTAATTGATCCTCTTGTAAGATATTGATGAAAAACGAAGGAATCGGCTACCTCAGTAATACCTTTTACGTCTTTGAAAAGGTTATTTGATTCTGTGATGTCTGCATATAAATGGTCTAGAGTCTAAAATTTATATCACACAGAGACACAGTATATAGACAAAGGCTTTCGTAAATATCTACACTTCACAAGCTGAACTTTGACACAACATGTATATTTCGACAGTTGTTTTTAATTTCAAAATACCTTGTATTACAAGTGGGCAACAAAACTTCGTCTAATTTGGCACTAAACAGGCAAGAGTACACCGATAGTTCTGCAGTGATGATTTATTGTTATCTCCGTATTTAATAAAGGTTATCAAAGCAACATACTTTAGCTCGTTGCGTTGCCTCAGACGCCTACGTGTGCAAGAGTCTCTGGCCTACGCCGACTTGTCAAATCCATAGCATTTCATGTAGCTATTGTCAATTGGTCATAAGATTTACTTGGCAATTGTCACCGTATATGCAAAACCGGTGACTCGATTTAAGAAAGAAAGATGACTGTATGAAAGTTTTAGCTACAAAAAACGTCGAGTTCTAACTAGTGTTTTATGTGTTGCAATTCGCGTAAACCACGAACGAGTGAGCGTAATATTTCAAGCAGATCATATTGATGTTGTCGGTAAATGGTGAATGCTACAGAGACTGAAAGATTCATGCGTGCGGGCGCTCCGGCGCACTGCGACCTACGACCCTTTAATTGCGCCGGAGCGCCCGCACGCGACTGAATCATTCAGTCTAAATGCTACATTGCAATTTGTGTGAAGACTCATTATTATGTAACTGGATGGTTTTCGCAGATTTAAAGAGTATTTGTGGATTAAGGGTATTACAATTTGAATGTTAGATAAGTTTTACTCAAGATAATATACACTGCCTGTTCCGAAAGGCTATTTTCATCCAATGGAACTGTTTTTTAGTTTACATATGCTAACCTGTGCATATTTCATTTTATATGCTGTGAGGATGTCATAGTGAATTTGAAGGTAGCTTGGAATTACAACGTGCGTTGGTGATAAGTAAAACGTTTCTGGCGAAAGAAAATAACCCCAACTGTATCCATTAAAAACGTTACGACGTTCACTGTTATCACTTACAGAACACAATCAATTTACGAAAAACCAATCGTTGTACCCTCCGACCCTTTCGCACTGTACCGGGAAAACCTATCGTCAGCGTGTTGTGCAGAATGAATGTTCAAGCAGTCAGTGTACGTGTGAGTTTTTCAGTGGGTACGCGGCAACACTGACGAAGTTGACTGTGACACAGTGAACGTCGTATTGAGTTAAACATCTATCACAGGATAACGTTTGTAATGAATGGCGTCATTTTCTATCTCCAGTCTGAAACGTTCTTCTTATCACCCGAGCACGTTGTAATTCCAAGCTATATTGAAATTCACTATAATTTCATGGAAAGGGTCAACAGATAGCTTACTGTAATAGAATAATATTTCTCTACATTGTTATAAGGTTGCCTGAAAAACCAATTTTCCTGTGGAGATGGTACATGCATAAGTAATGAAATGGTTTGCGATTCAAACTACGATTGCACCTCGGGCAGGGATGAATACTTTTGTAGCGGTATGTCAAATTTAAAATTTATCTTTTACTACATGTAATGAGGCGCTTTATATATTTCGCTTATTGCACAATCTGAAGGCCACATTGAGGCATAAATTACTGTATTGCGGTAATTTGTCGGCATTGATAATGTGCGCGCTTTTCTGATATACAAAGATTACATCGCTTGCTTATGTTAGAGTAGCCCGATCAATTGTCAAGCTTTGTGTATCAGAAAATCTGCACATTATAAATGCTGACTAATCTACGCTGATAAACAAACGCTCTGAGTAGGTTTTAAATGTCGCCACCAAAACAAATATTGTATTACCATGCCCTGTTTGACGTACTTTAATTGGTCGAGCTGAACCACGTGACTGTCCACAAACACACAGTAATGGTTTGTTTATGAATATTCATCGTAACTCTACAGTTAATACGTAAATTGTGATTTGTGCAAAGACCATAATCAATCACAAACAAAATGAGACACTTGTTTGCCAAGTTTAGACACTCTCCCCCAAAAACTCCCAATTTGCAAAAGTTTTAGCAGCGCGTTATATTGCATCGCGTATGCATAGGTTCTGGGCCCCGTTGTCTTTCACATATGAAATTTTCGTGAGTTTTGACGGTTTCCTTTGGTTTATTGATAATATAATGGAAATAACAGACTGACCATTAACGTTTATTTGTGGGCGCGGGCGAGAGGAAAGCCAAAATTAACGGGCTCGGCAAGCCTCCCCCGTGAAAGTTTGTCTTTTCTCTCATCTTGCCCATAAATAAACATTAATTGTCTTAGGGCGTCGCTCATTATTTCTATGTTACTTATCAAATTTTAACACCACCTACATAAAGAATGGTATCTACCAAACACATAAATGAGAGTATAGGGCTAAGAATTCTTTAACTTCTGTGTGAAGATTGCAGGATGCATGAAACTTAAGTAACAGATATTATTACTTTGTACTGGTAGTAATTTGTTTTATTATATATATATATATATATATATATATATATATATATATATATATATATATATATATATATATACACCAACCTACCAAATACATCGCATGGCAAGTAGGTAATATAAGTAGATAATGATTTGAGACGTTGAACACTACAACATCGGCCTTACCCATTTTTATTTGCGCATAA
This sequence comes from Ptychodera flava, assembly GCF_041260155.1. Taxonomy (NCBI): domain Eukaryota; kingdom Metazoa; phylum Hemichordata; class Enteropneusta; family Ptychoderidae; genus Ptychodera; species Ptychodera flava. Next base: position 28,384,000 of record NC_091938.1, on the reverse strand, counting down.
TTAAGTAAAGTATCGATCTATCTGCTTATTCGATTTCGCCACCTATTTGCAGATTGCAGATTTGAGTTTTTCGTCTCGGCGGGACAACCTGTTGTTGTGAACTCACCAAACTATCCGGGCAACTACACGAACAACGCAGACTGTTTGTGGACCATCTCAAGTAAAGATGGCGGCAGTATTCAACTTGCTTTCAGCAGCTTTGAGACAGAACAGATCTATGACTATGTACAGTTCGGTAATGGACGGGGTCTCGATGTCGATTCGCACAAGCACCATGGGAATGTAATTCCCGAAGTGTTTACATCATCTGAGCAAGACGTGTGGATAATTTTTCATTCTGATGGATCTTTGACTAGCTCGGGATTCCAGTTAATGGCAAGTGCAGTCGGCGGTAAGTACAAAACCTAGTTTAATGTCAGCACTCCGCTGTTCCCTTTATATTTTAGGGGAAAAGTGGTTTACAAAACCTACACATATTACCTGTGTTGGGCTCTGTGCGTTTGTTTATCAATGGGATAACGATATTTTCCAGACAGTTCCGATCATCTTTGGAATTGCGCCTGGAAATTGATAGAAATTGCTCAACAACCTCTGTTTCGCAAGTGATATAATTACTTTGTTCTATAGCTGTCGAACACGCGACCGAAGGTGTCTACTCACACTGAAGTCGGTAGTCAAAGCCATTCGGTTACATATGTATACCGAATAATAAAAAGTGATTATTAATGTTGTCCGTCGTTATTCAAGACTCGATTGTAACACCATCCCAATTAAATCCGCCAAGACCGAAATTCAGCCCTTGTCCAGGGTATCTGCCTAATACTATATATCTGGAGAATGAGTGGGTTTATAAATTGTCTCTGTGATGTTTTCACGTGCTTGTAGATGAAAGTCTTTATAACATCACCCAGACAGGTGGCTATCAGTGTTTAATCATAGCTAACAATGATAATGGCACTTCTATTCCAATGTACAGCGGCTTACAGGTCTAAAATCAAAGTTTATGATATTTGCACTGGTCGAAAAAAAGTATGTTATTGCAGTGAAGGCCGTAGCGAGGAAGATTATCCAACATTTTCGTTTAGTCAACACGTTTAATTGCATCGATTGTTTCAGAATGTGGCTTCAATGGACGGTTGAGATCGGGTGACAGTTTAGTCGTAAAATCCCCAAATTATCCCGGTAACTATGGTAACAACGCCAACTGCATGTGGACTTTTACAAACGAAGATGGTGGAAAGGCAAGACTAACGTTCGCTAGTTTTGAAACTGAGAAACTGTACGATTACGTTCAGTATGGGAGTGGTGTGCAATATGATGCGGAGGCCGCGAGGTTTTATGGGAATGACATCCCTGCAACATTTACATCGTCGGGATATGAAGCTTGGGTTACATTCAAAACAGACGATATAGTGACCAGAACTGGTTTCAGTCTGTCTGTTATGGCAACAGCCGGTAAGTACCAAAGAGTTTATTCCAGCAACCAAGGCGTACACAGAACATTTCTTTTCCGTTTAATACCAAAAGGCATTTTTAAAGTAGGCATATTTCTAATGTATAAACATATTCTTGTTACCATGAAAAGGTGTTTCAACCAATTGAAGTAATACGCAACGCAAAATGAGACAACTAGAACATCAGAAACCTCAGATCGGCACCTCTCAAGCATTAAGGAAATCATGTTTTCTTCGACATCAACTGTATAATGATAGAGGGCGGCAACGCATTCCGCCTGTGAGAAACGCTGAAAATTCTTGTAACTAATATAAGAGAAATAAATACGCCCGGTGAGACTCAGCAAAATACTTAAGAAATTTTAAACCAAAGATATTAATAGCAATCCTGAGATAATCCTTAGTCATTTAGTCTTAAGCTCTTATGATTGTTTGTATACATTGTTCGACATTTTCATCAGAAATTTAGACTTTGAAAAGAACGTAGAAGACGGATATCAAGAATACGCGTTTAATTTACAACAAACACTAATTTGCGCTGACCCCCAGTAACCTTCTCATTGTAAAAGAGTTTGTTTATTGTACAACTTTGATACTTTGTTGTACTTTGAAAGTGCTCAGTTTTGTACTTTGTCCAGTTTATGGCATGTACCATACCACATTCTCTGCTAGTGTGAGTTTAGTGTAATGAAAATGATTGATTTGTTGATTGTAAAATGTAGGCACTGATGTGGGATTTTGAAATCTTTGATGATCACATTATAATAATCACTGATTAAGCGGTTATAATAGCAAATTGGCAGCATATGAAGGACCTCTACGGGAGCAATGTCATGTCAAACTCAGCGAGATTTAAAAGACAGACGTCTTTTTCTCATGCCAAAGTCAATCAAACGCTAAGCTCTCCATTTTGTTTCATTATGCAGCGTCCAGGGGCCCAAGACTTCAAGTTAATATTTGATTTTCGTTGTTATCCAGGGCCCGAGTCTTACTTCTGAGAATAAAAACTAGAGTCAATCATTCACCTTAGTTCAAACATGGCATTGAGTTTATAATGTTTAATATGTGGGGACTTAAAAACTAACTGCCACAATTGGTACTCATCTACACCTAGAATTCCAAATGTTCGGATGGTAGAAAACAATAATAGTTCACATCATGGACATACAACAAAAGTTATCATAGGTCACCTTTTAAACGGGTGTGACGTTTTAAAATGCTCTTGAACTTCTTAAAAATGTACCTGAAATTGTTACAATTATCAGTAGCCTTCAAATAACCTTCTGCAAAGCAGGTGTTAAACAAATTGAATATGGATTGCTCACACTGACACTCAAGCATCAGAGTAAACGTATCAGATAGAGTGTACATCAATTGCATTGTCATATATAAACAACAAATGGTATGCAGTGCATGTGAGCCTTCCTGTGAGGAGATGCTTTCGTTCGCATCTGCTTGTCTCGGCTAAACTTGAAGTCACCGAGAGTCCAGTTATTTTTTAAACATCTCAGGGATCTGAACGGTGAGCTGCGAAGGTGTCCACAGGCCGTTAAAATGACACTTCTGTGAATAATCTCTTCGGCAGTGTAGGTAATTGGAATATCTTTAGGGGCCTCGGTCGCATGACCAGCAAACAAGATAAACGTATACAGACTGGTAGATTTAACTTCTGAAGTGGAGATAAAGCAAACATAATATAGAAATAAACAAAAAACGTCTTACTAAATATTATATTATTCCAGACTGCGAATATGAGTCACATATCTATCCGGGAGAAGAACTCGTAATCACTTCACCAAACTACCCGTATAACTATCATATAAACATTGCCTGTACATGGATTATTGTAACAAACACAGTTGGAGCAAGAATTCGACTTGTGTTTATTAGTTTCGAAACCGAGAAAGACTACGACACCGTGGCGTTTGGCAGCGGAATAATTCCGAGGAGTGAGGCAAAGAAACACAGTGGGCATGACATTCCAAAGAACTACACATCAGATGGGGGTGAACTTTGGATTACTTTTCATTCTGATTCGTCCGTTGTCGATTCAGGGTTTAAATTGACAGTGTCTGTAAAAGGTAAGTAATTACTGATATTTCAAATTGATGTAGATGGCAATCAACTAAATCCAAACCGGAACTCCAACAGTCGAAAAAAAATATTGATACATGTCGTTTTTTAATCGTTTGGGATTAATTTTAAGAAGACAATCAGACAGGAAGTGGTGAATTTTAGAACATTTAATCTAAAAAGCTGGACAGCAGGAATAGTAGGTTGTAAGGAAATGCTCAATTCACTCCATGTAGAATGGCGCCAAAACTTACAACTTCACATTAACTTATATTCTCGCACACAATACATTATTCGCGGCCTGAAAAAAATACAGCAACCTAATTTATAAAATAATATAATTAGTCGAGCAGCGACAGGAGTTTCCTTGTAGGTAATTGCTGTGCCCTATTAACACATATGGTCGTCTACCAGTATACAACTCCAAGGCTTTAACATTGTTTTCACAGTGGTAAATTGTACAGATGGTGAATACGAATGTGCAAATGGTGAGTGTGTGGCAAATTCTCAATTATGTGACGATGACGAAGACTCCGTTAGCTGGGATGACTATAGTGACTTCCCTGAAGGTAGGTAGAATGATATAGATAGAACACATCTGATTATCAGCACCAAATCTTGCTCGGGTTTGTCTTTCTGCTTCCTCTTGATTACGCTTATTCAAAGCGTTTATTTGTACTTTGCAAGAGGGGGTTTGCTTTGATTTCTAACCCAATGTGATGCCATTCTCTTTTTTATTGTTTGACGATTAAAATTATTTTCTATTTGCAATGGATTTCCCCCTTTCCTTAAACCTGTTAGTTCAAGTGCGATGAAATGCATTCACACCTTTGCTAAGTCGGTCATTTGCGAAAATTACTTTTACATTAAAATTTCACTGGGTCATTTCTTGCTTACTTCAGACTGTACGCTGGAATTATGTTATTGTATATGACTGGCTGTTTCACACCTTTCTTTCAGAAATGAACTGTGCAGCTGATGAGTACGAATGTATAGATGGGAGCTGTATAGCTGCTGATATGCTTTGCGATTTTCACCAAGACTGTTCGTATCATGAAGATGAGGTTTTCTGTCCAGGTTTGTTGTCCTTTAGTAGACATGTTTCAGCTGAATGTAGAAAAGAGACGAATGAAAACCAAAATGGTCTCACTAATGAAGGTTAAATATGGCTTAAAACTTGTCATAATTGATTTTGTTGATTTAAGGGCCATTTCATCGTTTCTTGTACAACCTGTGGCTTATTCATCCTTTAGCGTAATCTATTGACTCAGCGTGTATCCATTTCAGGGCAAAGTAAAAACCTAGCATTGGGGAAACCAGCAACACAAAGCACGGATTATGCGACACATCGACGAGCAATTCAGGGCGTGGACGGCGACCGGATCTTTAGCAACGCCGCTAGATGTTCACACACCCATAACGATTTGGAACCTTGGCTTAAAGTTGATCTGATGGAGTCATATCGAATCATGAGGATTCATCTATTCAACAGAGGAGATATGTACTGTGAGTCAGTTTACACTGTACCAGGCTGACGAAGCATTGCCTTATGTTGCACCACGAGTACCTAAATATCAAGTTTGTCCAAAAAGTGAATTCAGTTGCCCACTTTCAGGCAATTCACACGAATAAAAGAGCTCGTAAGAAATTACGGACAAAATAGTTAACCTGAAAAAAATAACACAATCAGTAAAAGATGCACACAGCGAATTTCATGTACTAGGTTAACTTTTTCTTTTTTTATAAACACTACTGATTAGGTAATCGCTTGCACAGCTATGTTTCGTCAATCTGAAATGAAATATGCACCAATATACATTTCACTTTATGCAACGAAATGACATGGAGTCGTGTGCAAATGAAGTAGATAATAATCCGAAGACAAGACACTCTCACACCAAAACAGTGTAGTTGCAAGCCGCACACATAGAGCACGAGGTCTTTTCATTAACGATAAAATCACAGAGAAAGCGGTAAAAATCTTTAACTAAACAACGGTAAGGCGCTAACCAGGTCGACGATTCGCTTTCTATGCAGTATTACGGCGCATCAACTAACCGATCTATCGATGAAGTGCTAAAACAAACTACTTTCTCTTTCCGCCAAAAGATTACAGAATGCTCGGAGCTCGATTGCGCGTCGGAAACAGCGAAAATCACATACGGAACCCAGTTTGTGGAAAGCCCATAGGCGCCGATAGCATGGGCGAAAATATTGTAAACTGTCCAGGGAGAATGATCGGAAGATACGTCAGCGTAGACATACCAAACCGTGTGGAATATTTATCTGTGTGTGAAATTGAAGTTTACGGACAGGGTAAGGATATTGAACATCATCACTGTCAACCATTTGATTAACATCACAACGTCAGAGCAATCAAAGCAAGACTTGGCATACAATGTATATTATGAATAAACATGGAAGTTAATTACCAAATGCGCTGGATTTCCCATTTCATGTAATCAAGTGATGCGATAAGAAATCGCGTATTATTGCATTGATAGATAATAGTTTGCCCTTTGTTGGTATGCAAATACGAAACAATACTAATAGGCTTTGTTTCAACTCGATAGCCTTGACAGGTACACGCCTCTTTTCATAGAAGTCGAGCATAAAGGGTATTGATTTACAATAAAATGATATTGGCAATAAAATTACAAACTCTGCTAAAATGTATCAGTAAAGCAGCAAAAATGAAATATAGCAAACATGCTTAACACACAATTTATAGTATATTAGGTAATTTACATTGTACAGGCAAGGAGCAGTTACTCTAAATGACTGTTTAACAATTCAAATCTAGGAAATGGCAATTCTTTAGCAATGCTATCGTTTTCACCGAATGAATGAAATCCTAACATTTTACGTTCAATGCTTTTGCCCATAATTAAAGCCCCCGCAAATGATTTTGGCGTGGTTTGTCGTTATTCAATATCGAAGGATCTTGCTACCAACATGTTCGTTTCTCTTCGGTATGGGAATACCACTTTTCACGAAAGTTTTGTATTGAATATCGGAAACATAAGACATTCTGCCACCATTGGTATCATGACATTCACATAATTCATGTTGGATTTGCCTGTAAATTTTCTGACAGCTTGGATTTGAGTTTCCTTTCTTAATGACATTTTACTCGTCGATGCTGTCTCATGAAGTACGTGGTTTTAGTGTATAGAGGACAATTTTTCTAGCGGAAGTTAAATTGTCCTCTTGCTACACAGGGGATTCTCCTTCAGCCATCTGCGGACTCATCTACATACATGGCAGTAGGCCATTTGTGTTAAATTAATGTTTGACTGCATATATCGTCCGCCTGTTTTTATTTCAAATCAAAGTACACATCATATATTGGCTTCTGCTTTCGAGCCTTTTGAGGGAGACATTACCCTAAGACTGCGTAAATTAAACCAAGAGCACAACACATAACCATAATATGTAAATTGCTCAGTCATCCTGTCCTTAAGAAATGTGAGAAGCCCTTCTGACTCCACATATTAAAAAAGTTTCTTTGGGAGAAACAAACTTGCCTTGTAATTTCAAAGTTTTGATTGCCGTCAACGAATAAACAATTTGCAATTATAATTTGCCATTCAAGCTGGAACAGGTAAAGACGACCATGTCTTAAAATCAATGCCATTTAATTACCACTGCGTATATATGTATATCTATTGTTGATACAAACGTAAACCGATTATGTATATTGTTTTTATTCATTAATGATAATTATGCTGTTGTAATACAACCTGTCTAACTAGAATAAGGAGAGAAATTATTCGAAGTGACTTCTAGTATATCAAGCCTTGTATCGAGGAGAAAGAGAGAGAGAGCGACAGACAGACACTGAGAAGAAGAAGAAAAAGAAGAAGACGAAGAAGAGTAAACATATCCTGAGTGCAACAAAATTTCTATTAATATGCATAAATGCCTCCCTTGTAAATATTCATCTCAGAGAGATATCGTCGCTGTTATCTAGCACTCATTGGAACATAAGCATCAAGTTATCTCATCTTTAATAAATTATTATATTTATCATTTAAGAATTAAGAAACTGCTCAGACGGACTGGTGACACTTATCAGTTCCACCGACGCCGTAGAGTTGAAATGCTGTGAAGGATATGAGCTAATGAACCAAACATGTGTAGGTATGTGAACTGCTTGAATGCTTTTACAGAAAAAGTACCAGTATTGCCTTTGACAAATGAAACGAATGTCAAGAAGTCATATTTCCAGGAATGTACTCACAGAGTATCTATTGCTTCTAATGTATTAAGGTTATGCTCCTCGAAAGTTAAAGACCTAAACTTTTGATAAAACCTTCCTTAATGAAACTTTCAACCATTCTATTCTAAATCTAAAATAAAAATCAGGGCCACCATGCAAAGTTTAGTACAAAAGAAAAAAACTGCCTTAGATTTATGGATTCTTAAAATTCAAAATGGCCGCCACCCCCTGTGTTATGTCTATAGGAAAAACTTAAATGTTCAAGTTTCGAAGAACTAAGACCGTAAGGAAAGTACCTTTTACATCAAGAGCTATAAAATGAGCCTCCAGGAAAAAATGTTCAAATTTGAAAGTCTAAATATCCGTCCCCGAGGCGCATTCTACCTACAATGTGATTGGAACTAATTTGGGATAATTTGATCTTCATATTTTTCAAATTTATCAAACTGGTTAAGTGCTCTTTGGCTGAAAGTTGCAATTTTACTCATTACTCATAAAAACCAAATGTGAAACTTAAAAAGAAAAGCAGATGAGCTTACATTTGCAGATTAAATCGTCACTACTTCATCATCCAATTATCCCAAATTAGTTCCAATCTGTTCTGCACTAAATTATCTTAGGAAAATCGCATTCACTTTGTACATTTTACATGACGTTGATACTGCCTTAATCCAATATGCAAATATCTTGTTATTACCGATTCCTAGATTTGAAATAAAAAACAATCATGGGACACTGAAGTAACCATGACTGCATTGTTCATAGATACCGACGAGTGCTCGATTTACGAGAGTTTATGTCAACACAGATGCACCAACACCGCTGGATCTTTCTACTGCGAATGCAGGCATGGTTACCGGCTACTATCGGATAGAAGGTCATGTCAACGTAAGTAACAGATTGTGGGAAACGATTTGATCGGAGAGATTGATTTCCTTTTGTGCAAAAGTTGCCAAGTTCACGATACTTACAAACGTATGTGTGATATGTCTTGCAAAAATAGATTAAGGGGGCGCTGCACCCTACACAGCATATTTTGCTCAAAAATCACTTTTTTGCAAATATTTATTCAATTTTTATTAATTTGTCAACCAAACATTTTTTAAAATATATTGGTTAAAACCAATATATTAAGATTACCTTGTAGCTTTTCAAACAGTCGAAAGTTGCATGAAAAAGAAATGTTAATTAATGCAAATGTATGCAAATCACCCGATTTCCTGGCTTCGTTTTCCACCCAATGTCGAAATTTCCAAAGAATATAACTCCACTCTGGTTGGGTCAAATTTTCTTAAATTATCACATTATATTCTTTAAATGCCATTTAACAAAACTATTATTTTGTTTGGCAATAAAATTCTTACATTTTGAATAAGAGGCATTTTAATTGTGCTTACCACGATTTTAATCATTTTTTTGAGTGTCAGTCTTTAAACCCTTGTCATTTTAGAATGAAGATAGATAATGCCAAATAAAATAGTCGGGTTTTTTTCCTACACATACTCTTCTTTCAAGTAAAATATTACATTTCAAAAAATAACGTCAAGTTTTTGATATAAATTAATTTTTATCATTAATGGCAAAATTGAGGGTTTTTTTACCCCCAATATGACAGACTACAACACGATTGGAACTAATTTGGGATATAATGTCGGTTTAATCTCGAAATGTAAGCTTATCTGTTTTTAAAGTTATACACTTGTTTTTTATGACTAATTTGTAACATTGCAACATTCACCTTTAAGGTACCTAACACTTTTTAAGAAATTTGAACAATATGAAGATCCAATTCTCCCAAATCAGTTCCAATCACGTTCTATATATAAATACAGGATCCATAATCGTCAAGAAACATTTCCCTCGGTAATAGTTGTGAGAAGCTAGTCGTATTAGAGTTTACCAAACTAAGGATAATTATAGTTTCCATGTGTACAAGTTTATTCTGATGTAGATGCCAAGCTTCTCATATGTATACGTTATCTTTAAAGGGTTGTGAAAAGAAATTTTGAACAAGTTAAAAAAATCTGGTTTTAATCGTTTGAACACATTTGTCACACTACGCTTTTTCGTTCGTTAAAGCGTTTTTAATGTGTTTTTGTCAGGTTCATCACCTTTCGCATTCGTCAAACAGCCAAAGTCACACTATGACGCAGCCTTGGCCTGCGAGACGTATAACATGGCTTTAGTGAAGGATGACAGCAGCCACAAACATGAGCGCATAGATCACTACATTTCCCCTGTTGGTATGGAGAGCTTTTGGTTCGACGCTAGGATATCTCTGGATGGGCAGTACATCGAGTCCAGTGACGGAGCAATCATATCGTGGTCAAAGTTCAGTGCTTTTGAGCCAAGCGGGGACGGCAGATGCATGGAGATGTCTTGGTGAGGAACATCACAGATCAAAATCAGACGATACTAATCCGCTGACTTTTACTATGTGTTGAGTAAAGTAAGAGGCTGCTCAACCGGTCTCCATTTTTAAAATTATGCTTATTTCGGCGATGCAGAAGTCGCCTTCTTCAGCGTATACACTACGCACCACACTTTGATAAAAGAAAACTACAAAACAGGGTAAAAGTGAAAGATGCTTAGTGAAAGTCAGATAAAACACCCTGGAATTTTCAGTTTGTTTGATTGACTTAACTCAAAACTATTGCTATGGTCTTGAAGTATTCCTACCCTCCGATTATGACTTCATGAAGTGTAGTTGGATTGACCACCTTACAAAATTATCTAATAAAATATGTGTGTTCATTAGTAGCTTCCGATTTATTTGGAGGGCAATTCCTTTCGACTAGCGTACTATTTGGATGTTGCTAGTTCGGCTGCACAGCAATTACGACGCGTGATAGCATGGACATACATATATCCATCTTGCTGACATGATGCACACCCTCAATCCGCGCGATATTGAACTCAGCTTTCGATAAAATGTTCACATCAGGCCAAAAGATTTTTTTAGCATGGGACCTTGACATTCTTAGCACTAAGGAGCATTATTTAGGACGATTCAATATACAATTTACATATACTTGTCACTTAGCTTCACTTAGCTTGTTCCATGACCTTCACGACTACCCTGTGAAAGCTTAACGTTCGTGCGAACGCGCAGGTTGAGCCCCGTCTCTCCGTCCGGTTCGATCGTAAAGCCCAAATCATTGAAAGTACATCAGGACTTATGGCTGCCGTAGCCCTAAGCTACATTATTAAAATGTGATTCTCTATAAAGTGCACAATGACCTCATATTTTATACAATTCCCGTATAGGATGCATATACCGGGTTTGCCTTTTTTCATTCTCGAAATTAAACACCATAAATATATGTTTAAGCGACAGTTATTTACATTATATCTGTGCGAATGAAAATTGAGTTCTCCTCGATATGTCCACCTAGTATTGTTTGTCTATATCAGGATGTCATATGAGTATTTCTGGAATGACTACAAGTGCGAGGACACAGTAAAGTACGTATGTGAGACGACTGGTGAGTACATAACGTTGTAAATTGATTACTGCTATATCTCGTTTCCAAGAGTGTCCAAAAGTCAAGATTGCAATCATATTTGTCTGCCCTTGTGATGCAGCGCCCTCAAACAGAATTATGAACTACTTATTTCACTGAAATATTCCAAAGTACAAACGAGACAATAGCTCATTGGAAACTTTGACCGATAACTGTTTAATCCCTCAGCCAAACATGTTAGTATACGCTATACTGTATTAAAAGGATTTTATACATGCGGCCAGTCTTTGTAATCTACTGCTGAAACATTCTCACACGAATGACGACTCACAGCAAATACCGAGGGATAAGCTTATAAATGTGATTGTACGTGTTAACCACTAATTCTCATGGAATAGGGCTTTTGCGAGAATTATAGAATTTATAAAGCTTTGCATTACTCTCGGAACAATGCAATGGTACTAGAAACATATTTTAATTATGGATGTTATGACTGGCCAATACGTGAATTAAACCACTAAGTTTAACAAAACTTGACTTTTAACTGTCAGAACCACTTCATATGTTAAACTACACCAAAAATGCAAGCTCAATTTTACTTGCTTCTTGTATTCTATTCGAATACACCCTTTTGCTTGTCTGTCCACTGAACTTAATTTTTTCTGATTGTGGTCGTTGGTTCTTTTTATTCTGAGTCCAATATTCTATTCATGCTATATTTCAGATAAATTTGACTGTGCAGTGCGCACTCTCACAACCCGATGTGACCGAATCTGTCAGCACGAGCTTGGGAAATTATTTTGTAGCTGCGATGATGACAACATAGATACACTTAACAGCACATGTTCAGGTGAGCTATCAAAACCGACGATGTCACAAATGTATGCATTCTAGTCCATAACGACGGCTAGGTAGAAAGGAAATGACTCAGTTTTCTTTGTATAGAAGAACCTATAGCGCAGTGTCAGAGCGATAATTCATTTTTTGGTGTTCTCGACACCCAAGATTAAGATGGATTCTTCTTTACAAACCATAAAAGACACTTTTATTTTTAAATATTAATGTGTAAAATTGTTGGTACTTCCTCTTTATAATGATCCGTTTTCGTTCAATGATTCTACAAGTCGACACTCCCTTTGAAAATATAATGATAAAAGCAGAATCAGATATACCGATGGCGCCTTATAAAACTTTACATGTTCTTTGTTCTTCTGTGAGCCTTTTCAGTTACATTACTATGAGGCCGTATGTCATTTCTCCATCTTGTTTAATTATTTTAAAAAAACATGCAGGTTAGGTTGCTTAACGACGCCACATTTTCTAAAAAATGCTACAACTTTGCAACATATGAATCTGATAAAAAGTAACGATCTTCAAGTTCATGACTGACGTTAGAAATTATTGTTGTGAAATCTTTGTATGGTAAATTTTTGTCTAGTATCTGAAATTATTCCGTGAATTATTTTTCCTAGATATTGCTAAATGTGCTTTGGGAGGTGTAGAGAACAGTCCATGTAACATCATGTGTGTAAATGAAGCATCGGTAGATAATTGTCATTGTAAAGCTCAAGCCGAAGAACAAGGGTGCATAAGTAAGTATATGCCGTTCCTGACAATGAGCTCAGTACATATTTTCCGACTGTACACGCCAACGCACAAACGAATATGCAATTTCGATGGAGACAATGAGGGCGCACTTCAAATAGTTGTGCAAAATTGATGCAGAGGTCTTTTCCGGTATCTTCGTGAAAGCGAACGATGGGTCCAATATTTATAAATGAGGACTTTTTATTTTATCTGGAATCAGGTGCCAGTGCTGGAGAAACGTCTAAAGAGCATAAAAACATAATAATAATGAATGTTTTCTTGCCACGTGTACAAGGTTTCGATGAGTAATTTCAAGTGAAGGAACGCTCTGAGGTTTCATGTCATCCTCTTCCTAACGAATGCCTGCGCTATTGAGATATTTTCACACCAATAATTTTAAAAGCGTAAACGTTTAACTTGATGAAACATCGGTCGGAAATAAACATGCATTAATATTTATTCTAAACGATAAAGCGAGTGAGAAGTATGAGGGATGGTTAGCATTTTAATTACTTACCAACACAGAAACGGTGATCGGACAATCAACTCCATTTCTCACCGTGTGTGGCAATAGATTTATATTTACAGCAACAAGATGATATATGTTTGTCTGTGTTTGACTAGTCGTGCTGTTATCATCGTTTAAAGTATTTTGATCCTTTTATTATTCTTGAGCGTCGGCTTAGTTTCTGCTGATGTGTACCATGCTAATAAGGTGATCTCTGATTGGTCAATTGTCACTATTCATAGCGACTTACGGAGTGTATTTGTATCGCTTTAATTATAAAGGTGAGATTCAGCTACGTATACCAAATTGGATAACAGCTTCTTGATGCTGCACATTAGCCCATCAGTTTTGTATCATTTACTTTTTTGATGCATCAGGCTGCAAGGACTTCGCCATGCCTTTCATCATCTCTCAACCTGTCCAAACAACAATTCCTAAAAGATAGCTTTCTTGTGCGATCTACGTTTGCAAATAAAAAGTAAACTAATATATATGGAATACTACCACCAACACACCACCTTTTGAAAAGTGTTTACATAAATTAATAAATTATGACAGACAGTACTTTCACTTTTTCATCAGTTTACGTTTCAAAGTGTGGATTTGGGGAAGTACTGGATCTCACTGTCATGGACATCGGTTTCATCAACCATCAGTTTTCACAGAGTGACCGATGCGAATGGACAATCAAAGTACCTAGAGGTAAGAACAGCTCTTATGTATTTTCAACTTCACATATCTACAGGACCGTGTACAACCACCGAGTTACCGACATGGTTTACTCTTGTGCATATTCAAATACTTTCGACTGGAAAAAATGACATATACCTTGTTCATATTCCTGCTTAGTAATATATGCAGTACTAAAACGTTCATTCTCATGATCACATGAAATAATATAATGTGCCGGTGGATAAAAACACTGAAAGACTTAGTGTCAATCATTTTGGAGAGATACAAAATAGGATGTCTCTTCAAATATCTCATCGATAACATTTCACTCTTATAGCTACAGTCTTCTTAATTTTCAGCCTTAGGTGACTTTTAAATGTACTTAAGGGTCAGTGCATGTAAACTCTACATATAATTCAAAGGGTGAAATTCCTCTGTATTCTTTTGATACAATAGGGTGATATAAACTATATGACCCTGTCCGACCATCAATGCAATAAAATAGTTATAGTCAAAGAGACTTTCAATTTAGCAGTCAGGGCAAAATTTAACTCTAACAGGAACATTTTGACCACCCTCCTTAGGAAATCAAAGAAACTTTACTACAGTAATAAATTCAGTGAATGCCAGACAGATTCTGCCAATACATGGAAAGTGATTAATGATATCTTGGGTAAAACAGAGAAAACAAACACTAAACTTCCCAACAAAATAATTATTGATAATAATAGTACAGCCATAAATACTGTTATAGAACCATCTTCCATCGTTGAGAATTTTAACGACTTCTTTTGTAACATTGGTAAAACACTAGCAGAAAACATAGAATCAGCAATTAGTCACAAGAAGTACATTTCTCTCTCTCAGCCAACAAATATTTTTCTTCACCCTGTTGTAGAGCAAGATGTTGTTAAAGAATTATTGTCACTTAACCCATCTAAATCAACTGGTCATGATAATATCCCAGCTCGCTTGCTACTTGATGGGGCTCACATTATTGCCAAACCATTGTGTCATATCATTAATTTATCTTTTCAACATGGTGTTTTTCCTGATCCTCTTAAAATTGCTAAGATCACTCCAATATTAAAAAGGCTCCCCTACTATACCTCAGTAACTACCGCCCAATTACCATCCTACCCCAACTAAGTAAAATTTTTGAACGCATAATTTGTAAACAGCTTGTTGCTTTTCTTGATAAACATTCTCTGATCTACCCTCAACAGTATGGCTTCAGAAAAACCTATAGTACAAAATGGCTCTTATTAATCTTATTGACGAAGTTTTACACAATGTTGATGAGGGAAATGTTCTCCTGGGGATCTGTCTTGATTTGACTAAAGCCTTTGATACCATCGACCATAGTATTTTATTAGACAAATTGCCATGTTATGGAGTTAGAGGTATCCCTCTGAAGTGGTTTGAAAGCTATCTGACTTCAAGGAAACAATATGTTTGTACAGGAAATTATACTTCAACACTCAAATCCATAACACATGGAGTACCTCAAGGTTCAATCCTAGGTCCCATTCTTTTTCTTATTTACATCAACGACTTACCTGATTGCTCTCATTACTTTTCATCAAAACTTTTTGCTGACGACTCTAACTTTTTTCATGCTTTCCCAGACAATATAGTAGATATGACTGAAGCAAATGATGAGTTCTCACATGTTGTAAAATGGTGTGAAGCCAACAAACTTACAGTTAATCAGGATAAAACAAACTATGTTCTCATTGCTCCTCATCAACGTCACTTTAGTAAAGCTGGTTTTATTGACATTCACTCATGTAAGATCAGAGAAGAAGATTATGTATGTTACCTTGGAGTTCATATAGACCACCATCTTTCCTGGAAATCACACATTAAGAAAGTTTGCAACCAGATTAGTCCTAAATTGGTCTCTTTTCTAAACTCAGGTATTTTGTCCCAAAACATATTCTTATTCGCTTGTACAACTCCCTTATCCTACCACATATTTCTTACTGTCTCGAGGTTTGGGGTAGTACTTACCCTTCCACACTTCTTCCTGTTCACAAGCTATTAAAAAACTTGTTAGAATCATCACGTTCAATCCCCCGCAAGCCTCAAGTGCACCCCTTTTCAGAGAATTAAATATGTTGAACATTTATGAACAATTTTGTTTCCAGACAGGAATTTTTATTCATGATCTTTTGTATGGCAGACTCCCCCACAATTTCTCAGACTACTTTTCCTACATCAGTCACCAGTATTATACCAGATCAGTAGCCAGTTCCCACTTAATTGTACCAAAAAGAACACTGCGTCTAGGCCAGTTTTCATTTAGTTACCACGGAGCCAAATTTTGGAACAGTTTACCAGCTACTATAAAAAATATAAACAATAGACACCAGTTTAAACAAGCTCTTAAATCTTGGATTTTAAACCACGACTAGTTGTCTTCTTCTGAATTTACCCTCCGTCCTCGTTTAATTTAGTTTTTTTTTTGTTTATTTAATTCTCAGCTACCACCCACCAGGAGCTAGACACTCATTAGCTTTGCATTAGCTATTTTCTAGCTCCTATTCACATTCATTCCCTTTCATAAAAGAGAACATATTCCTCATAATTCTCGTGTGTCTTTTTATGTAACAGCATTTCTTTATTGACTAATTTAATTATATGTAAGTTTTTGTTTCTATTTATTTGTACACTGAGATATTTACTGTTGTATATACTTTTGTAATACACAGTGAGAGTTTATAACGTGAGGTCTTTATACCTCACAAGAATAGCAGTCTCTGTATCTTGCAATCATAGATTGTGATGTAATTACAGTCTAGTAATTATGGAAAGAATGAATGAATGAATAAACTTACTACTACAATAAAAAAAGAAAAACTTTGTTTCCATTACATTAAAGGTAGCACCATTGACGCCGTCATTGAGTATTACTCTATTGTTGGCGATTGCTTGCGAACACGCTGTGCCATCGACGTTCTTCAGCTACACGACAGGACTGACACTGGAGATGATAAACTTGCGGTCGTATGTGGAGATAACACAAAACCACAAGAGGTAAAATGAAGGTGCTACAATTTCGCTCTCGGATGCTGGGAGAGATCTTTATAGTACTACAGGACGTCAATGCTAGAGAGGGCTAATAATTACCTTTAATTATAAAAAATGTTTGCTTAGCTGTTAGTTTACAGAGTGAAGCAATCATTACACTTTGCAGATCTCACGTTATATGTTTTATTGAAAATCTTGCTTAATGTAATTCACGCGTCGAAAGTGAAAGACTTACACTTTTGCTCAAACTTTCCTCGAACAATATATTTTCAAAATCAAGAATAAAAATCGGAGGTAACTACAGGAAAAAAAAGTACTCAAGATTTACAATTTAAATTCAAAATGGCCGCCATCCCTGTGTTAACTCTAAAAAGAAAAAATAAAATTTTCAATTTTCGAAAAACTAAGCCGTTTAAACGTTTTCTTACACCAAGAGCTTTAAAATGAACCCCCATAAGTGGTATATCAGAAAAGGATTGAACAAGTTTGAGAATCCGAGTATTTGTTCTCGAGGCGCATTTACCTGAAGAAACGAGGTGCATTGTACTGCCAGTACACGTTTTTAATTATATAACCGGTCTGCTGACACATATTCACTTATTTGTCTTTTAACTACCATTTTCAGATCATCTATGGCACTGGCAACCTTATGTTAGTGACATTCGCAAATAGCGAAATGTATTTACAGAATGTATTTCACCTTGTATTTATACCACGAGGTGAGTGCTTCAATTTATCGTAACTTCAATATCGATAGAAATGAGCATATTCAACAGTTTAAACGGTGATCTAGTATGCGTGACAGACTTTATTAACATTGAGGATTTCAAATTTTCAGTGCAAAGGTAAATATGACGCGATTGCCTCAATTTC
The DNA here is from genome assembly GCF_041260155.1 of Ptychodera flava. Classification (NCBI taxonomy): domain Eukaryota; kingdom Metazoa; phylum Hemichordata; class Enteropneusta; family Ptychoderidae; genus Ptychodera; species Ptychodera flava. The sequence goes on along the minus strand of NC_091938.1, from coordinate 28,366,114 downwards.
CTACAATGAACGAGACTCTACTTCCAATATCATTCTAAAACGTGGCTATCTTTCGATATCACAGATGTGCTCCAATGCCCTCCATACATTGGCTGGAAAAATAATAACTATAGCTATTACATCGAACAAGCTGGTCCGGTCGTTTTCATCGACACATCTTCGAAATTTCCCTGTGCTGGCAAAATCAAACAGTGGGAAATAGACACTTCGTGGGCAAATGGATCTTCTTTAGTTCTGCATCCTGGCATTTATCGCCGTCAAGAAGACAACCATTTCGTGCTGGTTGGACAAAGTGACGTAGAGCTTACTGATGTGACGAGTGATAGCATAACCATTGATCTGCCATCAGAAGACTCTCTCAACTTTCAACCAGGGGATTTCCTTGGTAAGTTTTAATTTCTTTATTGATAATATGTTCAATGCTTAGGTAGTAATGATATTCATATAACAATTGGAAAATTGTCACATGACGCAATTTTGAAATGCGGTGTTTTTATTGTTGTGTCAATCACAAGCATTGGATACTGTTTATTGTTTCTTATATATTACATTGAATGGCTATTGCAGGGTTAATGTGTGAATCATCGTGTTATCTCATCGGCACCAGTGATATCTGTTATCAATGTTCACAGTGCCCTGGTAACAACATGGGCAAAAGTTCAGCGGAAGGAAACTTATTTAAAGGGCAAACAGTATCTGTTGACAGGATTGACGGTGCCTACACATTACCTGTGGTTGCAATTCTGCAAAATTGTAAGTGACAATTTAGCGACTATTTACATCCAGAAAAAATGATAGCATATGACTTCTCTAGCGATATTCAAGTCATTCGCTTGAATAATGGAAAGAAGGCACAAATTATCGAAGCTCAAAAACATAGCTGGCATATTTTCAGAAAGCATATCTAAACTGAAGGAAAGGGTATTTGGATTCATAACCGTAAAGTGATGTACAATGTTTCAAAATGAAAAAGGCCAGACGATGAGAAACAGGTCGCACAGACAGATTGATCTTAAGGCTAGCATTCTGTTTAAAGTCCCTTGTGTTTATATTTAATTACAGATTGCGAGGATGGAGACTGCTCTGGGTGTGGCTCCCCAAGTAAACTGACTGACACAACCGGTTTCATTTATACTACAAACTATTTGACCGGCGACCTTCATTACTATCCGGACACTTTCTGTAAATGGTCCATTGTTGCACCGTCTGGCCACTACATCCACGTCAGGTTCGACTCTTTTGACGTGCCAAGCAGTCAGAGTGGTGGCCGTAGACACTGTGACAGCTATGTAGCTCTATATGATGGTTTGGACGTCAACATTCTTCAACTGATGGATATGTTTTGCGGTTCTCAGATACCGCTCCTTTCATCAAGTTCCAATCAGCTGACTCTTGTATTTTCATCTGATCGAACTACTTCAGGAACAGGTTTCAACGCTACCTACTACACTGCAGGTACTAATCACTTGTCCGGCAATATGTTAGAAAATTATTGACTCTAGCGATAGTTACATTATATTGTCATAGAAGTTTACGTAGCAAATGATACCGTAGCTATGTAGTTTTGCCCTGCTCCGATAAGATGACAGATTTTTTTCTGTTAACTTAACAAGGTAATTATCTTCAGTTATCTTACAAAACCTTATATTTGAAGAGAATATCAAGGGATTAAATGTAGTGATATAGTTGCTACAATAATTTATGCAAGTAGGCGTGGCTTGCATTTTGAAGTTACAAGTTTTTCTTCTAGTGCACGTCATTTGATACTGTCTTATAAATTGATCATGCCTATTACAGAACACTAAGGCCTCACAATAAATATAGCGGTACATTTTAAACGTCTTTTTACTCTCAATTGAGTTGACAGATTACAGTACTTGAAATGAAGACATCTATACATGGTGGAATCTGTGTTAATTTCGAAATACGATAAATACTTTTATAATTGTTTTTACTGACTCTCTAAGATTACTCAAATTGGAATTGTAAGGCTTGAACGCCCTTCATCTTCATCCGCTAGACGTAATATGATTCACGTGTGTCTTTCTGAAAGCTGTATTTCACTCGCAAGACAAATCTTTTGACAGCGAAAACTAGTTAGATACGTAGTTGTCAGAATCTAAAGCAACTGCATTTCCTACTGCATTTTCAGATTGCGAGGGTTTTGGAATGGGTATGTCTGAATGTGAAAATCATATACACGCCAATTCAGAATGTGGATATTTCAAATCGTCTGGATATCCCCATCCATACAAATCGAATACGATATGTAGTTGGAGTATTGAAGTGGCTGAAGGTGACGTCATTTTATTGGAGTTCCTTGATTTCAAAGTCGGGGATGAAAGCTGTGAGCGTGACTTCGTGAAAGTCTATGGTTCACTATCAGCCGATGATATGTATTTATATCGAACGCTATGTGGGGATGAAAAGCCAACCCCCATTATATCAGCCTCTTCGACGCTCTACATCGAATTCAGAGGACAACAGACGCCTCACGGTGTTGATTCTGGTTTCTTGGCACGGTATACATCTATTCCATACCAACTGGACATTCCACGACTGAAGCCAAGAGATTCTCGTAAGTACATGTACTTGTCTTACTGAATACATAAATTCTGGTTATCTCTAAGGCTCCTTTTCCTGTCAACATAACGTATGTTGTTTTTATTATATTTTTAGTATTTAAATGTGACGACGACTGGCGACAGCATGGAAAGGAATGCTATAAGTTTTATCGGCAAGATACCGGATTGTCTTGGCGGCAAGCTGAGAACAAGTGTCGGCGTGAGGGCGCTCATCTTGTCAGTATATTAAACGAGGATGAATCAAACTTTATCACCTTTACACTGGCCAATGATTGGTGGTATGGTGACACGTCAACATACATAGGTAAGGATCTTCCTACTGACGATTATGATAATTTACTATGAATTATCATTGCCTATTCATTTAACATGGATTTTTTTCATGACCTCAGACAGCTATAAGGCTATTACCAAAATAATTTCAAACTTCCAGTTTAACATTCTTTGTTTCGGAAAAGATAAGAGAGACAATAAAAAAGCAGAAGTCCGTTTAAAATCCCTTCAGTAAAGACGTTATAAGACAACTAGAAAAATGGAAAAAAAGAGGAGGTCATTAATCTGTTAATTGAGAGGAAAAGGTGTCTGCATGTTACAACATTCAATCATGGTTAGTTGATTGAGGAAGACTGCGATGACTTTACTGCTCCTAACGATTTATTACGATTTTTTATAAAGACCATTCATAGTAAAATTAACTCTCTGAAGAATGACTGCCACCATGTGACTTCAATATTAGCTTCGTATTAACTAATCGCTTTACATGAAAAATTAATGAATAATACGAAGTAATTGGTAAAGTTATAATCGAACTCTTTAATTTTAGGAAAAGTGTGATTTGCATGCTAGTATATTTTGGAGTCAAAGAATGACTAACAGGTAGAACCGTCCTTTATACTATTCATCTGCTGTTATCAAAATAAGACGCTATCTAAATTCAGTCTGAACATCTCAAGACTCTCGGCATTGACAACTCAGTAAACACATTTGCTCTTCAGTTTAAGTGTTCCAATTTGTTACCTCTAATTCTTGACTCTTTTGTCAGCTAGAGTCCTGCTGACACTTTGCTAATTTCTTTTAATGTAAATTACTATTTCTAAGGACTAACCGATGAAAACCAGAACGGTAGATATCGATGGACAGATGGAAACCCAATGAGTTATGCAGACTGGTGTGTATTATATATTTCACCTAGTATTTTATGAGACTGCACGACATGAGGATATAAGAGAACAGGATATATAGAAATTTCAGTATAAGAATATAGACTAAGTATAAGAATATATATGTATATATACATATATATATCATATATATATATATATATATATATATATATATATATATATAATATATATATATATATATATTATATAAAACACTTTGTCATCACTCACAAAGAACAGTGTTTTTATTAGTTTTGTCGTTTCAGCGGTTAAAGATGCCAGTGAATATCTTAAAAACTGCTATATGCATATATGCATATATTAGCAACATCCTAGCTGGTGACAACTGCTTACTATTTAGATTCTGTACATCATAGAATATACATGTCATAGACTGGACTATTTGAGAGGTGATTTGAATCTTTATTCTTAGTTTATGTGTACTTACCCTATCATAATAGGGAGACAGCTCGAACAGATGCTGAGCACAATCAGCCAGATGGTGCCAGGTTTGAACAGTGTACAAAGATCGAATTGTCTGATTTTCATCTTACCGACCACTGGCATGACATTTCATGTGTGTCAAACACAATGAACCAATATATATGCAAGCGAGAGGCTGTGTTTGATGGACTTGTGAAGGAACCTGATCGAAACCTTGGCATATCAATGTATGGTAAGTATAATGATGTTCTAAAAAAAACCCAACAAACAAGTAAATGCTTGCATGTAATCCTCGAATTACAAGATACACCATATAATGCACAATTGGGCCTTGTATCTGACGATGTACTGCTCAAATATCTGATGGTATTTTTCCAGTTTTGTAATAAGGACAAAGTTTTACCGTGCCTTTTAAAAGTAAGTTACCATTAGTATATAAGTATTTCATGTATTTATTATGTGGCGTCATTCATGTGTGCGTTTCATTATCTTTCGATTTATAGTGCTGTTATTATTATATTTCAGTTTTTTATCGTTTCTTAGCTTGGTTCTGATGAATTGAGTGCTGTTATTATTATATTTCAGTTTTTTATCGTTTCTTAGCTTGGTTCTGATGAATTGAAACGCTAGATTATACACGAACGTTTAAGAATTGGAAGACTGTTGATACACACAAAAGTCAGTCAGTAGCATGCAGTGTAACTTTTAAGCCTTAGCTTGAAGTGGAACTTTAAGTAGAACATTTACTGTGACATATTCTTCCTTTGATATGAATTTTGCTTGATTTTTCAGAATGTGATGACCATTCATGGGGTCGCTATGAACGCGTGTGTTTTAAGCCTAATAGGATCCTGTCGGGACAAAAGCAGTGTGAAGGCGCTGATTTAGGTTTTAAGGGACATCTTATGAAAAAATGGACACGCTGCAACATTACCTCCACTACATCTGGTTCCATAATGGATCTGAATATGTCCTAGTGCAACAAAACGCCGAACTAACCTCTGACACAGCAAAAATGATCGGTGGTGGTTGCGAGCATTATACACAGACTAATAGGACTAACTGTTTTGTGGATCACCACTTTGATAACTCAAGTTATCATCCGAATAGTTCGAGAACATGTCTCGTGATAAGCACATCCGACTGGTCCATTCGACTGATGAACTGTAATGATCATCAAATCACACATGTATTGTGTGTTAAAGCAGCTACAGGTAAAGAAAACTAAACTTCATTATCATGCAATGCAGTATATATTACATATGTAAAAGAAACACATGGGGAGACACAAAGAAAGGGCATAACTGGAAAGATACGCATATGCATACGTGTGCATCAACATTTGTATTCTGCACCCATCATGAGTGACGTTAAACTGACATAAATACATATATAGCGTGATACTCACAAAAATACAGAACGGTGATATGCTTGTAATGTCCAGTGAATAAGAAAGTGAAATAGAAGTGCAAATTTGCGTCGATTAGTCCAACCAGGAGATTTCGAATAGGCTCATTACAATTGACATAATGCATTATGTCCTCTCGAAAAAAGGGGTCCCCTGAAAAGACGTGCAAGTCGATTTCTTCGAGTGTATGGTGGAGATAAATCTAATGTACATAACATTGCCAGCCGCTTGTTGTCTAGGGACTGTCTGAGTTGGCAAGAAAGCTGATCGGGAAAATATTCAAATGAAGGTGTTAGTAGGTACGAAATTGTTGCATAACGGGGACCTAATGAACCTTTCACTACAGGACGTTTGTAATAAGGCTGGGCAAAATGTGCGGGTTATGCTTTGCATTATGCCATAACACGTACGTTGTGGCGTAGTTTTATATTCTCTGAAGTTCGTCGTTCCTGTGTAAAACCCTCTCAGATTATCTACCGGAGACATGTAGCGGTGACAACTACCAATGTGAAAACAATGAATGCATACACAATGTATATACGTGTGATGGCAAAGACGACTGTAGAGATGGCTCCGATGAGCTAGAATGCGGTGAGTTTAAAATAGACTATTAAAAATGCATTGTCTCAACACAAAACCTATTCAGAAATTCCGAATCCGAATAATGACGTAACTGAAGATAGCTTATCGGTACTTCTTACATTATTACTTAATATGAATTGTTCCTGCAAATGCAACCCTTCAAATTTAGATATCATATCGGCCTCCCTAATAATGCTTCATCAATATTATAAATTTGTTGTTCTGTTGTCAACTGTGTTGAGCATCGATTTTGTCCGATTACAGCTGCGACCGGGTCCTGTACAAGCGACAGTTTCCAATGTAAAAATGGAAAATGTGTTCCTGTTTCATTTTACTGTGATTTTATCGACCAGTGCGGCGATAACAGTGATGAAGAAAATTGTGGTTTGTATTGTATTGTTATTTGTGTATTCGACAATAAATCTTAGCACATTAAGGCTATTGTGGCTTTCGAAAATCGTCAGAGATAGGCTTGCCACGGTCTCGGTGGATATTAGTACTGTAAATTCTCCACATAATGAAACTCCAATAAAAAAACGTTAAAAAAAAGAAAGAAAAGATAGGCTTGCCACATAAACCTCGTTGACAAGAAAATGATGTGTGATGAATTCTGACGGGAAGATTACCAAAACTTTGTGGTTGATGCTGCAGGCGGTTTTAGAAGTGATACCGAATTTATAGTCAATGGATTTGTTTATCGATTTGCTCTTGATAATGTTTTATCCTAGGTTGTTCTGATGAAGGTCCCTTGTCTCTTGTGCAATTATCCTATTTAATGCCTAAATGGTTGGGTTTCTTCGTTTTGCGATATTAGATACGCGTCTTTTTTGCAAAGAGCCAATGAAAAGTAACGCTACAAATTATCAAATGTATCTTTCTTTCTGAATGATTTCGGGCTTTCAAACAATCTGTTTGACTTTGGCTAGTCATGTAAGGGACAATTTGATCGATCACCAATACACAGATCAGCTTATTGCCAACCATAAGTGATGCTCTCGTTTCTGCTATCGTATATGAACGTGTAAAAGAAACTTAGCAATACGTGTCGGAGACAGTGGGCATAGTCAGACTTTCAATGCGGTATTTTTTTAAATATCAGGTGTTCTGAATGTAGGGAACTTGATACTTCCACATGAATCATGACAGACGCTCATACTGCACCGTTGACTCTCGGTAAACGTCGAGGCCCTAAGGGCCAATGTTTGATCGTAGATGTACATGAAGTACGATAAATGTAGTGCGTATTATTTCCTTCTCCGTTGTCTACCTGAAATGATACCTAAAACGACATTTAACTGAACGTGTCTTCTTTGCGAATTAATCTGACACTATGAGCGAATCGAGTTGTTGCTTATGAATGACTATAATTTAAGGTGTAGATGGTCTCATTCTGATTGTCATGAATATGTCTAGCCTGATTTGCCAGTAGGGTCATAGGAAATACGAGAATCTCAGGCTTCATGAACTTTAATGGATATATCTGATCGCGATAGCTTAGTATTACGGAAGTACAATTACCTCCGGAAGAGTATAGTGTGATACACATTGGATTTATAATCAAAGCAGATTGCTCTTGGACAGGGGTAGTATGGAAGTTTTATGTAAGGTGATTTGAATCACTCAGTGGGAGATCTAAACCGATTCTTGAAATAAAATGTGGGAAATTAGGCAGTAGAAAATGCGATGTTATACCCACTCAGCGGATTCTGATGATTGATTTTGCATTAACACCGAGCAGGCTTTTACCAGGATACTCTAAAATATCTCACATTTTCATCACTGTTCAGTTTACCGAAATTGTACAGCGGACCAGTTTATGTGTGACAATGGCCAGTGTGTACATGTCTCGAGGAGATGCGACTTGATCTATGATTGCATTGATGGCAGCGATGAAGTTCTTTGCGGTAAGTGTTTTCTATTTTTTATGGCTCTAAGATTTTGGAAATTTATGAAATAGAGTTTAATTGTGAAAGTGTTTGTTTTGTATTTAGTATTACATTTACGATGAATATATGATAGAGAACTTTTTAATACAAAGAGGAATAAACTATGTCAGTTACATTAATGAACATTCTGTGGACAAACGCTCAAACAGAAATATAATGGAAAAAAATTGGGTTAACAGGAGTACACTTTTCTTTATAATTTCAGATATGTGCAAAGAATTCCTTTGCTATTATCTTGACTGCATTCCAAACCAAGCGAGGTGTGACGGAGAGAAGGACTGTGCTGGTACCGAAAATGAAGATGAGCTCAATTGTAACTATGACAACGCCACGAATGACGTTGAATTCCATATGCAGCTGCACTATGGAGCTTGTGGACCAAATGGTTTCAAATGTAATAATGGACATTGTATCGACAGAAAATGGATGTGTATTTATGATTTTGATAGGTATGGCTACCAGCGTGGATGTCGTGACGTCACTCACCTTAGACACTGTGGTGAGTCAGGTTTATTTGCGTGACTATGACTATTTTCTGAATACTCCGATTTCGCTTTATTCCTTTTACTGGACATTTAAATGAACCCCTGTCTTATAGGGAATTCGACTCTCCAATTTTCCTTTTATCAAAAGGTTTCACAGGGTACGAACACTTTCTTGTTATAATATCCCAAATCCCGTGCCAAAAGTAAGTGTAACTTTGATGTTTTGCCGATTTCACTCATGACCACCATTGTCTTACTTATCGATAGTAAAAGTATCAAAATGTTGTTTCTCGTAGAACTGTTCAGCTGCCCAGCTACCATGTTTAAGTGTCCTGACAGCTACTGCATACCGTTGTATCGACGTTGCGATGGTATTTTTGATTGTCCACATGGCTCGGATGAACAAAACTGTGGTATGTCTATTAAGTCTAGTATGTGATGACATGTTGACGAATAGACTTCACAGAGAACGAATGATCTCGCTTTAATATGATTTTAGAATGTAGATAAATAAGCAAAATAAAATACATGTTAATAACTAAATAAATTTTCAGTAACATGCTCGCATCTTTACCTTTTGGATGGAATACAATAAACACTTAACCATAAGCAAGGGAAAAAGTGTGAATTAACGTAATTGCAACGTTACATGATAGTAGACAATAATGGAGAAAGTTTAGTAGGACATCACTTGTACCTGTAAACATACAATTCTAATAAGAACTTTAGCGTACTATAATTTAATTACAATTGGGAGTTTTTCTTAATGTGTTACAAGGCGTATAATATCAAATTATATGCAAACACATTGAATTACAATTATCAAAAATCTCGGATACAATACGTTTACCATAGACGTACACTGTAATATCTAGATACAGAATATTACTCTAGCTGGCAGGGCTTTGATAGCTATTTCATCACACACATCCCTTTTATTAGGCTATAGAATATCAATAAAAATGTGTTCTCAGGTGTGGCATTTATACTATGTGGCACATTTTAATTATTGCAAGGGGTAAGGGGCTAAAGAAAATAAAATACACCCAATGCAGTATTCTTGTGGAAACTACCATGGAAGTGGCTTTGTGTCCTTTTCACCCTACTAGACTCCTACACTTGTTCTGGGAATTACCGTTGTCATGGGATGAAAAACTGCATTTCTTTATCACAAAGATGTGATGGTATTAAACAATGTCACTACGGAGATGATGAACTGTTATGTGGTAAGTGATTCTCTTGAGAAGCTCCATGGAAACAGCAGATTTATAGAATCAGCTACCTCTACCTACAGTTACCTTTACCTAAATAAAAAATCGGAGACCAATACTTTCAAAAAAAAATTATGATATCTTTTTGTTGTATTTGTATTTTGTTGTCTGAGTCATATTCTTTCCTGCTTGTTTTGTATTTTCACAAGTTTGATCTGTCTTACTTCACTGTAAATATTGAGTTCCTGTCCTTGAACTTGTAAGGACATATGACTCCAATTATATGCATTCTTTATTTCATTATTTACGGCTGAGGTTTCTTAAATAAGACGCAATTTAATATACATAAGACGTTTCATCAAGTTTAATATTGTGGCAATGATGTAGCCTATACTGCGTTTATTGCATTGGTCATTGAGATATAGTTATCTTATAAATGTCGGTATTCGTATTCCAACATTCAAATGTGACCTCTGTCACATTCTTGTGTACATATCTAGATGATCACTGCCCACCCAATTGTGTATGTCATGGCGCTGCTATTGACTGTACCAACCAGAAGATGAATTTAATGCCATACTCAGTTGGTCAAAATACGAAGAAATTGTACGTATGATTGATGGATTTACACATTAATGTTGTAACAGAAATATTGAAATGGAACAGAACATTCAAATGCAATACAAGAAAAGAAATGTTTACGATCTGTAGTTACATGTGGTATTCCCTTAATTTGATATTCCTGCTCACTTCTGTCAAAGTTTACATAAAAATGTCCATATTCAATGGGATGATGGACTACGCCAATAGAAAATACATGTATATATCTCGATCCATTGTTTGCAATTTTTTAATGTCACCAATGTTTCACATCTTTAATCAGAAATCTGTCTGGAAATGCAGTAATCCTTGAAGGAGAAGACTTTGGTGACCTCCGATTGTTGGGAGAGTTGTAAGTACTCCATATTATTGGTAGAAATAAATGGACGCTACTTAACCAATCATATCTGGTTTATTGACATAATTAATTAGTTAATCAACCAATCATCTGCATAATTAGCTACAAGTGTTTAATGCTTTCATAATGTATAACACCATCCAGATTACAAAAATACCCACATACATACAAAGATACATAAATACTTACATAGACACAAACTAAATACAGACATAGATGCAGACATACATATATACATACATAGATGCAGACATACGTTCATGCATACATACATAGCGCATGCATAACTTCATTGTACAACAGAGCAGGGTAATAATGCTGTTTCGTTTGTGTTTTTTTAATTTCTTTCAGAGATATCTCTCGTAATTCTATAAATAGCATTCGACCAAAACAGTTCAAGTTCCTGACGAATCTGTACCTGCTGTAAGTGTATCAGAAACCTTTTTCGATGCCATAGAAGATATTTGAATGAAAGATTTTGGCCTTTCTTGTTGATTCTGAGAAAAAAAAACTTTATTTATCTTAATCGTATGTTCACATTTACAACAATTATCTTGTTAATTTGTATATCTCTGTTGTTTTTTGCACATACGCAAAAAAGAATTGCGTCAGGAATTTGTTACAAGTAAACCCGAAATTACTTTCTAATCAACATTAATGAGTTGAGCATTTTAATCACCTGACATGCACATTAATTTGTTTCAGGAATCTCGAGGCAAATAACATTAAAGTTTTACAACGAGACACATTTTATGGATTACGAAGTCTGAAGAAACTGTCAGTAACAGAGCATTTTGCTATATATTCTGTGTTTTCGACATATAGGAATTGCTAAAAGCAAATATAACTTAAGTAACTTTGCAACCGATACTTTGTCATTTCTAAGATTACCTTGATGTGTTCTCTGGATCAGTGTTCTCGGTTATACATCAAATGATACTTTTTTCTCAAGGTATTGAGATAGGATTTAAACAGGTTAGTAAGGTTGCAGCATATTGTGAAAAAAGCTATTTGTCGTTGTCGAAAACTGATTGTATATTAGTGAGTTTGAAGATTTAAATTATAACTCAACACCGGCTAATCACTACGCATTGCAAACTTAACATTGCACAATTAGAAAACGCCAGCAAGATTTTGCCATTGTGGTTATCGACGAGATTTTAAGTGTTCATTTGCTTTGTTCTAGCTTCATATCGGGAAACCACATACGTTTGTTAAAGATGGGTGCTTTGCAAGGACTTGGAAACCTTAACTTCATGTGAGATATCCAGATTTATTTTCAGTACGCAAAGTTTGTTTTGTAACGCGATCGACGATTTATATATTCTTCTCCTGCCTGCGTGTCTACACAAATGATGGCAGAATATCATATGGTTTACCCGGTCATCTTATTTAAAAGACAAACATCTTGATAGATGAATAGAATTATTCAAAAAAGATTGATAAATGTGAGAACCCTGTACCTCCTTGTTTGATGTTAAGTGATATGAATGATGGGCAGTATGTTGCGATTAAGGCATGGTAAGGTAACTAAGGGTTCAAGTGGAAAACGAGAGAGAGAGAGAGAGAGAGAGAGAGAGAGAGAGAGAGAGAGAGAGAGAGAGAGAGAGAGAGAGAGAGAGAGAGAGTGTGTGTGTGTGTGCTAGGATATTGCCTTATATTGCCTGACATGGTTAATCTCTTGCAGCTCAAAGGTAGTCCATGAAAACATACACATACACGGCAATGTGAACGCAGTATTTTAAAATAACATCGTGTTTCAAACGTTCACGAATATTAATTTTTATTTAGTTCCCTTCCAATACAAATAAAATAAAACAAGTCAGGTTTTTGCAAAACAAGATTTATCGTTATTACAATGCTATTATCCTGTATTCAAAAACCACCGATATACTTAAAATTATTTCCAACCAAGCAAACTTAAGAAACATCCACACCGAGTTTCAATGTTGTTTAATGTCTGTCAGACATGGTTGAAATTTTCCTTCATTGCATGCTGCTGTAATGACTGCCACATCAAAACATCCATAATTGTGGCCTTACAGTTCCAACATAGGAATAAATCAAACTGTTTTTATTTTTCTAGGAGTGTTACAGACAATATGTTCGACGTTGAAAGTTCATCTGTCTTCCAACCCTTGAAAGGATTACAAGAAATGTAGGTATTCGTTTGCTCGAAAACGTGACGTTTCATCAACAACAGTAGCGAACGCGCATACGTTCTTGCTGTGAGGCAAGCATAATTTATTATGATCCATACTTTTCACCCTGCCTCTCTAGACTCAATCATATCCATATTTGTTTGATAAGTGTCACCTTTACTTCTGCAAGAAATGTCTCATGCTGTGGAACGTAATCATTTATTCGTGTTTTGTTTGCCTCGCTTTCAGACATACTGATGCTTACCGATATTGCTGTATGGTCAGAAAACACCAGGATGTAGATGTGTGCACACCACTTGCTGATCCATTCTCCTCTTGTGAAGATCTCATGGCCAATCAAGTTCTAAGATGGTCTATTTGGGTCCTTGGAATATCAGCTTTTCTTGGCAACATCTTTGTCATTATTTGGAGAGTCAAACAAAATGACCTAAACAAAGTGCCTTCTTTTCTTATTTGGAACCTAGCCCTTGCTGATTTCTTGATGGGGATATACATGTTGATAATAGCCTCTGTTGATGTGTATTACCGTGGAGTTTACGTCACTTATGACGCATTCTGGAAAAACAGTTTTCTCTGCAAGTTTGCGGGTTTTCTGGCATCCTTGTCGAGTGAGGTGTCGGTCTTCACACTGACAGTCATAACACTTGATAGGTTTCTAATAATCGTCTTTCCCCTGAAGTTCATACGTATCAAGCTCAAAACAGCCACATTGATTGTTCTAATTGGTTGGATTGTTGTAGCCGTTTTAAGTTTCCTGCCACTTGTTGGTATTCCCTATTTTGGTGATAATTACTATGGTCGTTCCCCTGTATGTCTGTCTCTTCATCTGACCAATGAGCGCACACCCGGATGGGAATTTTCGGTGATTATTTTCCTTTTCGCCAACTTTCTTTCGTTTATTTTGATTTTCGCATGCTATGTTGCAATGTATATATCTGTTAAGTTTTCAACGACAGCCGCTGGCGTAAGTTCCCAAAGGAATACAAAGAATGCAATGAAGATAGCCAAACGCATGACACTGATAGTACTGACTGACTTCTGTTGCTGGGTTCCGATCACTGTTATGGGTATACTGGCATTGACTGACACGGTCACAATTCCGGGATCTGTATACGCTTGGACAGCAGTCTTCATCTTGCCTGTCAACTCTGCAATGAACCCCATCCTCTACACCATATCTGTCATCAAGGTGAAGAAAAGACTGCCGCGGTCATCAATACCCGTAACTATGGAAACTTCAAAAAAATCAAGTGAATGGGAAACGGGTACATACTTTTATGTTGTTTAATCATTTTTCCTTTTAAAGCCTCAGTATTTGTAACTTTTAACCTTTTTTATGCTCGAAATTGCATGTTATTCGCTTACATCCATCGTGAAATGTTGTTCAGTAAAGAAATAAGCCAAATTTGTGCTCCTGTAGTGACATACAAACGCTTAATATTGCCCGATCGAGTTGGATTGCCATGCGGGTTTGTTGACAACTTGTAGGCTGTGCACGTGACCGAGAACGCCGATACTGATGACATCATCGAGCCTGCAACATTCCTGGGGCCTTGCCATGGCACGCCACACTGCCTGGGTACTCGCCCATGGTCGCCGGCTGAATGACCTGCGAATGGTTTTATTTTGTTCTTCTCTTTTCAAATACGTACTGCTACTATGTTACAGGGGATACAGAACTTTGGCAGAGGAGGCTGACATTCTATTCTGGCACAGTGCGTTATATACGGATTATTTCAAACTGCAGTCGGCAGTGCACCGACTCGGATGCGCACCCTGCAGTTGGTCACTCAGAACTCCGGGTACCGATGTAAAATCAAGACGACACTATATACACTTGGCTCACTATAGGCAAATAGTTATCAAAATTGAGTAACTTGAAGTAATAAATTTCAGCTGGTTGTTGCTTTAGCGGCAAGGTGATTGCAAAATCGTTGCAACATAGTTTGGCAACGTATAGTAGGTTGTCGAATGCAGGGAACGCGATGGCCTTTGGCAGCAAGTAAGGGAACTGTCAGTATTTACGACATGGGGGTCATTCAAAATTTGAAAGCTAATAAGGGGGCGCTCAAAATGTTTTTTCTTTGTCTTACTCTGTCCTCAATGACATAATGATTAGTTGATAATATATATTTTACTCTGATACATATTAAATAAAAAGAAAATAAATACTGTAACAGAACAAATAAATATCAACTAGATGAAGCAAGGTAAAAAACTACAAGCAGCTGCTGCTACTACTAGCAATACTTATTATGAAAGAGAAGATAGTGACGATGAGAATGATATCGTTGTTCATGTACTCAATGGCACCAGCGACAGTAAAGATGAGGATCGATAGTGGTGATGATGATGTCACACAGTAGTTTTTTGCAGTCGTTGCCAGAGGTGGAAGGAGAGGCTGGGTCATGGAGTACTGTTCTCTACAGATTTTACTATAAGTGCACAGGATCTAGGACAAAACTGAACTGTTGCGAATTCATCCTTTATATTATCATAGAAATGTATATTTTAATTGACTTGAGGTCAACAACCATTTTGGATATTTAACCATACCATAATGACATGCTACCCACCCAAATTTAACAATACTAGGCCTATATGGTCGGAGACTGCTTATTAGGTGAGCTTTTATATCTACATATTGTTACATGGGCTCAGGTAAGCCAAAATTTCTGTTAGAGTGGGGGTTAGTCAAAGTCATCATGGTTGGCTGGGGTGTGACTCAAAATTTCGGAGTTTCTAATGTAATTCCTCCGACCCCCAGGTCGTAAATGAAGACGGCTCCCTCGACAGCTGTGAACGCCTGAGTCAGAACGATCGGGACCAGTATACGCACGGCTGTATCTCAGAGAAAATTTAGAAGAAAACAATGGAGCTACTGCTAAGAAATTTACAGACTCATGGCTCTTGATGCATCAGTTTCTGAGCTTTTATACAGGTAAAAAGGTATTCTGAATACAGCGGTAAATTTCCTCCCAAACGCGAAAGGATAACACGCGGGCATTCTGCAATGGACGCTGTCAACTTTACCTTGCTGCAGGCCCCACACCAATCTCGGTCCGGCCCCGCTGCACTTGTATACAGTCTACTACCTCCATGTAGTACAGCCTTTAGCCGGCCAAACACAAAAAAAACAACGCCGCAGTGTAAAATCCGTAGGTTAGAACCATTGATCATAAATTTTCAGAACCAGTGATGTTTAAAATTTTTGTATTGATCACTTCATTTAGGTTTATGTGAATGACTTTCTCATCGAGCTGCGTCTATAATTGTCCCGGGCATTGACAATGCAAATTTGGGGCCTGCCTTAGCTCCCTCCGATCGTCTGTAGACTACAGCCAAAATCACACTCCTAACCAAATTGTACAGTTGTGAAAGTCAGATATATGTATCATGAATTTTATACAAATATATGTAAACAACAGAATCAAACCAAGACGTTAGTTTGCTGTCGGGCCGGGTGCGCAGGGGACGACTTTGCAGTGAGGCCGGGATCTCTCTTGTGTTCGAACTTCTACCAATACCATGCTAGCCGATAATTGTACTACTGTAGTCCTTGTGAGAATTAGATACCGGTTACGTTCGATATTATTTGGAAATACTTTTAAATTTAATAAGTAAGACTTTTGAACTGCATTCAACTATAATTTTTCCTTTCTGAGCGTTTTCAATTACGGCAACGATATGCGAAGTTGATAGGCTGTGTTGCCTGCAGCGTAGCCTGACCGTACACAAAACTTTGTTTGAGTAGACGGAGCAGAATCAGTTCCGTCATTTATTTTCGACAAAATTTTCATTATACTCCATAATGGAAGAAACGACTAGTTCAATGATTACAATGGTAAAGTGTTGAATTTTTTATTCATATGTGTTTTTCTCTCTCAATTCATTCAGCAAACGATCTCCGTACCGTCGGTCACAACGTGCAATGCATTGCATGAAGCTCACAATCGACTGCCTCCGTCGGTAGTTTAGCTGTTCAAGACATTTGTTTGCACGGCTTATTATAGTCGGAACAATCTTTAAACACTTACATATTTATGTCTTTCCGGTATTTCACCCAACTATCGCGCGTTTTTAGCTGAGTTTCCAGTTTCGATGGACCAGACCTTTTCGAAGAGCGCGGGTATAGTTTCTACGGACGCCACAGTAAAACTTGCGTAGATGTGGTTGAGCATGCGCGGGGGTGTGATTAAGTTTCGTTTCGTGTGTCAACAAAGCTGACTTCTGGTCCGGACAAGAAGTCATTTTTCTCTCCTTTTACTGTTAATTGTGAGGCGGGCTGGGCATGCAAACCATGCGATTCAGTATTAATTATGGTCTACTTTCACATACTGAGGATGTCATTTTAATCAAAAATATGAAAAAAAAATTGTTAAAAGTTACAAATACTGGGGCTTTAATGTCTTTGGTTCTATCTATAGTGCAACATCTCATTTTAATCAGGTATGTTTCATTTAAATCGACTTATTAAGCCACCATGCCGTACTTATTTACGCTTTGATAGTAATATTTTAAAGCAAGTGTCTACCAACGAAGATTTTAAGATTTTAGACGGCTATGAGAAAACAGGCAATGTCTATTATATTTTAAATTATACGATTTTCTCCCGAGACCACGTGGGGGCTCTTCCTTCAGCGGAGAGAGTGAACTGCAAAATAAATGATATTCTCCAAATACTAGAAGAATATATCTCATTTATTGATTCTCCATCAAAACTGAACTCTTTTGTCACATTTCATTATTCAATTACAATTGCATAACATCTGCAAATACATGATGACGTTTCATTTTACAGCACCTTTGATTCACGACACGATGCGAAGCAACCCTGTCGTCCCAGGAGATCTGATGGCGTCATATTTCGCCAGTGTGACACCACTGAAAAAGAGCCAAAAACTGTTACTAGGCAAAATCACCATAAATGAGGTCCACGTCATCGCTGTCGACATAGCGAAATCTCTCGACTTCCTTCACGACAAGAGAATGACGCACGGCTGTGTGTCTGAGGAGTCAGTCTGCATAGCCATCGACGTGCAGGTTAGTCTCACCAGTCAGATTTCCTGGTACAACCAGCTAGTATTTGATGATTTTTTGTCCAGTCAAACTCATTAATTGTAAGTCGTTACCTTAATGAAAATGTTCGATTTGTTTTAAAAGTTTATACTGCATGTTCCTTGAGTTCAATCAAAGAGTACCTTCCAGGTGAAATAACGAATGACGTATTTCCCGCATTGATATATATATATATATATATATATATATATATATATATATATATATATATATATATATATATATATATATATATATATATATATATATATATATATATATATATATATATATATATAATGAAATAAGACTGTTTGACTGCTTGCCGCCTGTCTGTCTTCTTATATCTTTATATTTACTTCTTTTCAGGGAAATATTTGCCGTGCTTTCCTGTCTGATTTGAGTCGCTCGAGACATTTCGGAAACGACAGAAGATTACCATATACACAAGATATGACTGACTTCGGAAACCTTATTTCTAGGCTCATTGGCCTGGCTTCACAGTAAATATTGATTGCTCAAATAATAAACAAAATGGTACTATGATATGAGGAGGTTCCCCAGTTTTTCGACTTAAATTATGTGTGTCACTGCTGATGACTCGTGAATGACACGATGCGATCTGTCTGAAAGTAATAGAAATAATTAATGTCAAGTTGTGATACATTGGTAAGTTGATCAACGATTGTCGCAAGTTTATTCTCTTTATTCGGGCGTAGTCGATTTGCACAGTTACCCTTTCCCTGTCAGAATGCATCACTTCCCTATCTCCCAACTCAGTAAAAAGCGGCATTGAGCCAACAAACCTTCCGTATTTTTACCTGCTTTTGTTGTTCTATTAATGCAGCTCAAGTCCGTAGAAATCATTTATACAGTATTCATATTTTAGAGAGGCATTAAAATGTTCAACATCTTGTTAAATTGCACCGTATTAGTCATCTTTGGCTTTTTCATAGTTTTAACCAGCATGATCTGATTGTCCAATGTGAGCTTGGCAGGAAAGGGGTTGTAGATTGACAGTTTTGCATGCAAGGAACAGCAGTCCCGTACAACCATTGCAGCCTTCTTTTATATATGTTGACGTATTAGTGCCTACACGATGACCTCTTGACCCCCGCCACAGGCAGCGCTGTATGAAAGTTTGCAGGAGATAAAATTCCTTACTTTTGTAACTTCTTTTATTCATTTATTTCATTTATTTATTTATTTATTTATTATTTATTTATTTTAATTTACTACGTGAATCATGCTCTGGGGCAAAGGATACCAAAAACAAATACTTTGATTACATGAAAAAAACTAAAAGCCATGATCAGCCACTAAAGAAAGTACAAGTTGCAGTATGAAACGTTTCTCCAATATAAGCCTGCACTGGATCTTGGCACAATATGTGCAGTATATTGCACTTAATATAACTTTCAGCTCTAGTAAATCAACTTGCATATAAAAGCAATAAAGGAGGATAGAAGGCTTAGTTAAACAACTTAATTCATAAAAATTGATGAAGGGCAAATTGTCGTCGGTTATATATTCGCTTTTCAAAGATGAGTAAATTAATAACTTCAATCGGCTAGTTACTATAATCACTTTTTTGTAGAGCGGGAAAAAACTAACCATGATAAACCGACAACAAGGCACGCATTGCCATGCCATAATATTTCTATTTTGATCTCAAATCTCGTATATTTTCTGATAACTGAAGTGTGTCAAAAGGAATTTTCTGACCATAGTAATTCGTTACCTTCGAGTTTTTAGGGCACTTATAGACATGGATTATTGATAAAGCAGTGGCTCGGATCGTAACATAAGCTCCCTGAGACAAGGTGAGGGCGCATGTCGGCTTTGTTATGGCCTTGTATATTCGTTTATCGGAATACTTTTGGAGTGATCGCTTGGACGGCGTAGATAGTCAGAAACGTTTGTTCTACGCATGTTTTAGTTTACGAACTGGTACACTTAGCGCCAACCCTCGGCGGTTTCTATTGTTAGAGTCAGTGTGACAGCAAGTTTTGATCTCAGAAATGTAAGATACGCCCTCTCTGTTGATGCAAGTAGCGGATAATCCACTTCTTTCAACCGTTGATGATTTTGTATCCTAAAATATCTACAAGAACAGGTAGCACTGTGTGGATATAAATTGCCTGGAACATATACAAAGCAACTATCGGGCGAGTTGGGTGTTTTTCGCGGAGCCATATATTAGAACCGATAGCGAGAAGTTGTGCAGCTGCACGAAATACACGAGTGTACGATGACGTTAAATAGAGAAAAATTTCACGGGATTATATATTTACCAATTGAACAGTCTGCTTACTTTTCGTTTGATGTGGGTGAATCTCAATTACTCTTACAGCTTGCAAAAATATTGCCGCGATGTGTGTTTATTTCCCGGGATATCTTCCATTTTATTGTAAAACGGTCCGTCAACTGCCCATAAATGCAAATAATTAACAGGATATCTTCATTCATAAATCCGGTCAAGTTGAAATTTTGATACACCAAATGCCATTTGTACAAATCAGACATACGGATTCGATCACGTGAACATGTTAATCATTGTCTCAGGCCGTCCCGACATCCCAGCAAGTCATCCATCGGCTGGGAACAGAGTGGTTTCCCTACGCTTACGACAGAAATGACAGCAACAGTAATCAGAATTATTGAAAACATTTTCAAATATATAAATGAATTTAATGCAACGACAAGATCGAAATAGTAGTTCGTATAATAGGAAAAGTCATGTCTTTAAAACATCACAAGATTACGTCTTACGAGCCCGACAGGTTCCGTTCCATGGCACTCATTGTTAAATACCTGATTGCATGCTTGTGGCCGCAACACTTATGTCGACCGGTCCGCTCTTGTGAAAGTCAATCCCGATCCCAATCAATGTTTACGTCTTACGGACCTTGATCTTTGCAGTGGCATATATCCAGCATGTAGATACCTTCAAACTGTTGTCACTTGAAGAAAACTCTGTTTTGTCGTCGACATTCGATAATATATCCACACCGCGACTGATTTCAGGCTACAGCTGACGGCTGATGACTTCGCTGGCCCTACGATGCAGGTTCGATTCCGAACGATTTAAGGGATATTTATTGGATAAAGGAAATTTATCGTCTTTCGGTGAATGACTTGATGTTTTGCGCCTTCCATGTCGCTTTTCTGGAGATCATACGGTATTTATTCATAAATTTAAACTAGTCTAACGTTATGACATCCGCATTGAGTCATACTACCGGAGCCGAGACGTTACTAAGCTAATCGATAGATGGATCACTGCTTATAGACTATTATGTCTGCAGAGCTCTGGCAACTCGTTCGGCTAATTTTTGAATTCCTGAAGCTGTATCGACTCGAAATTTCATTCGCGATGCCTTCCATGTCTAAATTTATTGTTAGAATATATGGTATCGATCCTGACAGATATGCTCGGTCTGTGCGCACTCGAGTGCAGGGAAAACGTTCCGGGGAACACTGGGGTAATGTGGAGTTTTTTATCTGTCCTGTCCTTGAGATCCGGGCCGTTACCTGCTGCCGACTGTTGTTAAATGAAGATTTGACTGTTAACACTGTAACGTAAACAGGTGGTTGCGTGCGCCTCTGACAATTTCCGCCGCTTAAATGATGCTCGTTAGTTCCTGAAATACCTATTTCAGTCTCATTAAGACGATCTATCGTGTCACCACGATTCAGCGAAGATACACAGTGTTAGATTAAGTTTGCTCAGATATATACAATCAAAGGCAAATTTTGAAGTGCGGATTCTTCGACGTAACAAAGTGATCAAGAATGTCATAAAGTTTGTCTGATGTATTTTTATCGTGGAAAGCTTTCAGAATATCATCTCTGATAATTTGTACACGGAATTTATTATATTTGTGTATTGTAATTTCTTAGCATATTATATTGTGTAGCTTAGAATAAGTCCTTTTTCAAATTATATTATTTTTAGACTTCAACCATGCATGCTAACTGTTATATTTAGGGTATAGAAGTTTTGATATTCTATTTCAAATTCTCACTTAAAGAGGAAGATAAATTATTAAAATGTCCAAAACCACGTAAATTGTCACGGATTAAGTCAATGTAAGTGAGAATACAGGGCAGCACACTTGATATTTACAATTTTGTGTTGTTTGTTGGAATCAACTTATTGTTGAGTTTTTCATATGAAAGGTCAATGAATAGACAGGTGGTAGGTAAGGACTAACAATAAATAAAGTCAGCTTACATTTTACATTCATGAATTAATTCAAACTTTAAGTAATGTTATACGAATTATCAAGTATAATTTGACGGCCACTGCTGTTTTGAAAATGTCAACATTTTGAAACTTTTTAGTTTTTTTGTCTCTCGTGATATATTAACAAACGAGCGCAACTTTTGCAATTATCTCACCGGTATCAAATGTCATGTTTTCTAGGATATGCCAAGATTATTAGAGAAGGGGAATGATGTGTAAGCACTGTCCCTTTTACAAGTTACTAAGGTATACATGATGATGATGATGATGATGATTTCAAATTGCTCACAAACTAGCGTGAAAAACAAGATGTTTTTACGTTTTTACATTTACCATGGGTTAACTCTTATAGCTTACTCAATAAAAATTGTATGTAAAGTACCGAAGTCCCTTGAATTTATTTTACAACATTCTTTCTCTATTAAACTGGCAACCGGCTTTGAAACTACCTTAATTGTGTACAGGTAGTATGAACTTAAAAAAAAACTTTATGACATGCTAAAATCACAGGATTGTCTGAAGCTTGAGGCTGCCCGGTTGTAAAGTAAACTTCAATCAAGTCTTACGATACACACTCACACATGCTAGGTTCTTACTCAAGTCCATTACCATCTCTGGGCCTGGTGCAAGGGTAAGGCAAGATGAGCATGAACGGTTCGCGTTCACATTATGATTGTATTTGAATATCTCTCGTCTTTGCATCACTTAATACTTCGCACTTTAGGCCTACTGTTAGGATGACAAATTTGGCTGAAATAAACTCTTAACTAACACAGTTTGAGCCTAAATCTCAAATTTGTGTATATAACCGGAACCCACTCTTCGGATGCGACATAATTCCCCCGGTCGACTAAGGGCAGATACTCCGCGTTGGCATTGCGGGTTTTTTATAAACAAGAGTCCGACTTTGAAGCTACCTTAACTGTAGTAAAAGTCCCTACCGTAATTTTAAGTAAAATTTTATTTCGTCGGTTCCAGTGTCCGAGATTGACAGGACATACAATTTTACGACCTAACGCTTCGGCAGCAGCTAACATTATAATGCATGCCTTATGAAGCAAGAGATGTCAAGTAATTAATATGAATTCTTCTTTGAAAATTTCTGTCTTTGTATTTCACATTTTTATAACAGATAAGAACCAGTGGCACGTAGTGTCGTGTTTCTCGAGTAGGAAATAGGCAATATCTATTTATTTATGCAGTGATTCCCTCTGTTCTAGCTGTAGTTCTAATGAAAAGTTGATACTGGCCAACAAATACAACGCTCAGAGGTATCAAACGTCGGCTATTGCTATGTCAACGTTCCAAACACAGTGCGGTTTTGTAGTAAAATCCGGCACAATTTTACAGAGGTGAGTAGTCGGATAATAGAACAGCTTAGGAAAATGATGACCTCCACCTTCGTATAAAAAAGCAAAACAAAAATGTCAACCATAGTAACATGAACATATGAAGAATAGAGTAAAGATTTTGATAGGACAAATCACATCTGGTGTGAAGTGTCTTTTCTTCTATTTTTCGCTTCCAAAACATTTGACTCGAAAAATCACAGATGGTACCTTCGAAAAAGAATGCATACTCATTTTATGATTCAGAACCTGCAGTACAAAAGTTTATAGCCATGGGCAAGTAAACATCAGTGCCTCACTATTATCCCCCGTTAAAATGACGTCCACGCAATTGTTCATGCACACAGTGACTTAAATCCTTCACACACCTAGTAATAAACGTCTTATGGAAGCGCTTGTCAAATTTCATGAATATTTTTGTTGAAAAAGTGTCTTATCTGTCCGGCGCGACCAAAGACGTTTTAATAAGCAGGCTTGTAAATGATGAATGCAAAAACTTAATCTCAATCCTGATGTTTATGGCACAACAAATGCTAATGGTTGTCGTCTGCGATGCCTGGCATAAGGTCCTTTGAGTCTAGTGAAATTATGCATGTCCGATTAGAAGGGCCGGGCACGATAAAATGAGGACATGCTATCTATTGAAAAAGAAAGACATGAAACAAGCTGAAACTGTCACAAGCACTTCGGTAAAATAGAAAGATGGATCCTCTAAATCCGGATATTATTTTTAACTTGAAGTGCCCTTTTCTTTAATGAACGCATCACTTCATTATTTCAGCGCCCGAAATACAGACTTTTATGTCCTTGAACAATACGTATATAGCGACAGAGTAGCAAAGTAAAGATGTTTGTTTGTTGGTCAAAATAATAATTTTTACGATCCCTGTATACCCAATTGTTAAACATGCGTTTTTCTAGCAGTCACACTGTGAACTTAAGAATACCAAGGATAAAAATCTTCGGCGCCTTTCTTTAAATAATTGGGTAGAGAAAGTCACAGTACGCACTGACATTTCAAAATTATGTTGTAATTATTACTTGCCATGATGAATAGGTCGATTAAGTTTGGTCCCGATGGAAATCATCGACTTTGGCTCTACTGATTAGTTTGAATGGTCGCACGCTCCTAATGTCAATGTGTAGGTTTTTTTGTCTAGAGATGTAGTAATTGCTGCAACGTTCTTTGTTTATTTCCGGATGATAGATTTTCATCGTTGGAGTTTGAATTGAATAATCTTCATTAAACATTCATTTTTTTGCAATCCATTTATCAAAGGTTTGAAAAGAGTCTTCCGCAAACATTTATCTGAAGCACAAAAACAGAGTTGATTACATATATTGAGGGAGATCATGTGAGTAGGCAAATTTGTACAAAAAGCAGGTAGTTGACCTTCGGTTTGATCCCATCGGCGTCTTCAATAATTTACACCAAATAGGATAAATATTAAATATACATGCAATTTGCGGCAAATACGCATGAAATTTAGTATTTCAAGCTCGACAGCGCCTTACAGACTATAGGTCCTTTGAGTGGATGACCACGCAATATATACAAGCATACATCTAACGTAAACAAGGTACAAGAAAATCTTTGTAGGAACATCATGAAAAGGTTGACAAAGACTTGTAATAAAGCAGAGTTTTAAAAGCTTGGACACTGGATTCAATATTGTTAAGGTGAAAAGAGTATTTTAGGTTGGACCTCAGATGTATTCCAAGTCGTTTACGCTAGAAACACATTCAAGAAGTTTGTTACCGATTTTTCCTTGAACTAAAATTTAAACTTACTAATTTTCAGTGACAATTTCCAATTTTATACCAAAGGACAAGTATATCGAAACCCATTAGTAGCATCAGTGTAACGGTTCACAATCAACGGGAGGAGGAGATGTCACATGATAGTACCTTAAAGCGTAGTAGCCTTGTCGTTCGTTCTTTGATGGGCAGAATGAGCTACTGGTGAAAAGCGGTAGTGGTAGTGAAAGTGGACCCCGTTGCACTCCTGATGTGGCAACAGACCAACTTCTGACAAGTTACCGCCGAATACTCCTTACTATCGTCCCATATACTGATTAGAAACCAGTCAGCTATAGAAACCTCTCAGATATTAAATGTGGCTTCTTAGTACATCATACACTGTCAAATCCTTGCTGACATCTTT
Source organism: Ptychodera flava (assembly GCF_041260155.1). Classification (NCBI taxonomy): domain Eukaryota; kingdom Metazoa; phylum Hemichordata; class Enteropneusta; family Ptychoderidae; genus Ptychodera; species Ptychodera flava. The sequence continues at coordinate 28,340,350 of NC_091938.1, read as the reverse complement.
ACAGTTTGGATCAAGTTAGTGTTTGTTTTTATTGAAGTGGAAATTATATGTGTAAGTCACTCATTTTCTCGACGGAACGTGATATTAGATCCTGCTAAAGTGGGATATGTTTTTTCTTGCGACTTTCCAACACTTACATAATATATATTACGTATAAATGCCCATTTCCGTCTCAAATATGATGTTTTGGATTCTCATTTAATTGTAATGAGTAGACGTACCTAATTTTGCCTTCGTGGGGAAAAACCATGCAGATTTGTGTAGTTCATCTGTAGGTGGTTATGTTTTGCTTGGAATATCCCTGAAACTGATTATCGGGAATTGATTGTCATCAAGCACCTTCAGAGACTGTACAGCTATTAACAATCAATTATTCAAGATTGTGGCAGACCATTTCATATCTGCAAGGGCTTCCATATGCATGTTTCAAATCGCACTTTCAGCGATGATGTAAATTATACAACACAGTTTGTGTGAGTGCTGCAAGCAGTGGCGTCGCAGATTGTATATTAATAATAAATCGCCTTCAAGATATCTGCGCAAGAAAATCGTATTTGCAAGATTCTGTATTTCATAGAATAACGTAATTGTTCAAAATTGTAATATGAGTTATTACAAAACAGGCCTACATAATCATTTTAATTACAGACAATGTATAAGTTCATTTTAAAGAAGAATGAAAGGTTTTATTCTTGTTAACGACAGGTAAAGATGTTATGCCTAGAATCAAATAACTGTCATGCTTTTTCACCAGTAAATATTTGAATGTTGAATATCAAAGTTAATTACTGTTTTGTTAGACTATATGTGGCAGTTTGTGTTTCATACATTGTCTTTAATGTAAGATTATGTTCTTAGGGGTTATGAATGTTGACTTTTTAACATACACATGAATATAACGATCATCAAGCTTTATTGCCACTTCAAGAGTCTGAATAATTGTCTGAAGCAGCTCATAATTATGCATTTACTTACATATTTACATTTGTAATGCTAGTCCTTGCCTAGGTAGTTTTTTGACAATCTATTAAATCAACGCATTTTTTGATGAAAAGCTACCGGCAGGAAAGAGATTCGGTTTTGTCATTATACAGTCAGAAATGCATCTTGCTACACAGTTTTGAAAATATCAATGTTAATAATAAAGCAAACAGTAGTCGAAAAGTCTTGTCGAAAATGGTTTCTCTCAAACAGCGCAAAACCAAAATAGTCTAACTACTGGGCACATCAAAATTACTTGTTTATGAAGCTCAGTGAATTCTTTGACAGAAATCTATAGAAGCTACACAAAAGAGCAAAACCTGTCCAATGCCTTTATAGAATGCTCTATACAGGTATATCATTAGTAAAAGACGCTGTTACTTTTATGAAGTAAATTGACTTTTTCCGGTATTGGAATACATATTTTTCACGGTGTTTACGTTACAGAATAACCTTTAATAAACTCTGCTAAGCAAGTGACATAATATGAGCGCTCAGTTATTATGCAGGTTCTATCTTGATAAAAAATCCTATCGATTAATATTGAATAACAATCTTTGCCGCCGTCGCGAATATGTCGACGCTAAACGTTGCTGTTGGTGGACGGATTCTCGCTTTAAGGTGTACTTTGGAATTGCTAGCTTCGACGAATAACGTCCATTTTGCTGCCATGACAATAATACCTGTTTCGGGTTATTGAAAGGACATCCGCGACGTTTCAGCACGTTTGCCCGATTACACGACATTTTAGGTGGCCAAAAGAAGAATTAATGATACCTACAGAAACTCTGGAAAATATTGGGTTAGCACTAAAGGGTTTCCATAGCCACGTATTATAGTTACATTAAAATGATGGCATAGCGGTATAAAGATATCGCTGACAAGGAAAATGAATTCGTGTCCGTCGGGAAATTAATTACCGTTTCTCTTCTATATGTCATTGTTATACGTCAGACTGTAGAACCAAACCCCTTTGAATGAAAGTTCAATGTCATAAACCGCATGTACATATAATCCACATTTTGTCATTTCTTCATTATAACAATCTTGACAAGATGGCCTCGGGGACCTTTTTCACATAGCTGTCGTCGGCACAAAATGTAATTTTCTCGTAATAAACAGCCAAGGCTTGAGATTGGTTTGAATTGTGGAATTCGCGTATTGCTCTGTTAAATTATGCCACAGTTATGATACGCGTGTTGGTCACAAACACTGTGTCCCATGTCTGAATCTAGGTAATGGATGTTCGTTACTCTTGTTAATTTTGAAAACACGTCCACTGAATTTGGGCATGCATCACAATACGGGAGCTGAAAGTCACGATATTTTGAGTTGTTTATGCGTACAAATCCTCATTTATTGAACAAGTTAAGATATCATACCTGCTGAATAGGACATCCACGAACAAAAATAATCGTTTGCCATAATAAAGATAATAGATGAAAGCTACAATATTTGGCAAACTTAATACAACTTATCCCATTAAAGTAGAAAATAACAGCACATAGTGACGATCGCTGTATATGAATTTGGCATTTATAGCACACATCTTCACACACGTAAGCTAATGTTGCAGCGATGTCTATCTGTCTGTCTTTCTGTCTGCGTGTCTGTGTGCCCGATATCTCAAGAACGGCTTATCAGATCAGACTCAAATTTTGTATTGACATTTTGTTTGAAAATCGAAAGAACTAATTACTATTTATGGGTGTGGCTTGCATAGTTTTTGCTCATTTGCATAATCAATGATTTTATTTAAAACAGACATACAATGAGGACGGCTGAATATCATGGAGATTTGCTACAAATGTTGATCAAACGAGGATTTATCTTCCATGAAAGACATAAATGTGTGACATGAAAGTTAATTGCTAATTTTCATATTAAATGAACTGTCCTAATTGGGTATATATCTGAACTGATTCAATCAAAAATGACAAAACTTGGTATGTTTATTGAAAATACTATGATTTAACAAAACTGAAAGTCATTACGCATTTTTACTTTAGCCAATTTCTCATTTGCATAGTTCATGAACTTTTCTAATTACGGTTATATATCTTGATTGCCCTTACCAAAGTGAGCGAAACTTACTATGTACATGGAAGACACTATGATACAACATCATTGAAAGCTATTAGGCATTTTTACTTCAGCCAATTTCTAATTTGCATATTTAATGAACGTTCCTTATAAGGGTCATATATCTTGATTGACAAAATGTGCTATGTACATTGAAGATACTTGTCATTTAGCATTTCATTTAGCTGATTACAAGTTTGCGTATTTAACGAATATAACTAATTTGGGTTGTATATCTAGATTGATTTGACCGAAGTTGACAAAACTTGCTTTTTACATAGATAGTAGATGACAAAATATTACTAAAAGTCAGTTTTGATTTTGTAAAACATTTTTCTACTAATTTGCGTATCTAACGAATTTTTCTAATTAGGTATAAATCTTGATTGACATCATCAAAGTCGATTTTCCTGCTATGTTCATTAAAGAGTTATTGTAAAGTGTAACTGAAGGCTAATTTGCATTTTTCTATCATCAAGCTACTAATTTGCATATTTAACTTACTTGCCCAATAAGGGATATGGGACATGAAGGACTCTAAAAAGTTCATGAAACTTAGCATGTGTATGAATGAGACAATTATATTGTATAAGTGAGGGATATTTTGCATTTTCATGTCAGCTAATTTATAGTTTGTATATCCGAGCTTTCACAGTTTTGCATATATAGCTTGAAGGAAGGACATGCCCAAAGGCTATTACACTTGCTGTATAATGTGGTGATACAATGACAGCAGTCAAAGCTAATTACATATTTATATACCTAATGACCTTTGGAATTACTTTGTGGTAAATATTAATCATGATATTGATCATAACACTTTCAATGAAGTTGCAAACATGTGGTAAAATTGTAAACTCACAGACAACTGCAGTATATACTGAAATACGTGAGCATTTTCATTTAAGATCTGGTCATGTGTGCTTGCTCGTACAGAGAAAGAAGACAGAATCATAAATTGTAAGTTATGTTTGGAAATACGATCAAACTCAAAGATCGGATTACACCATAGGGTTGTTAGATTATCAAAAAGAACTTATTTCCTTGCACTGAAATTCACTCCTAGCGTATTTATGTTCGCAGGGCATTATGAGTCACCGACCGAAAGCGAGACGTCTGTGACTAAGTAATGTTTTAGGTTGAATTTTCGTCTCGTTTGCAATTGTTGTTGTTCTTCCTCCGATGCGTTCGTTTGTTTCACTTTGAACTTGCGGTCAATAATTTTTTTGAAGCAAATTTACGTTGAAAAATGCAATTTTTTTTCGATAGAGTCTGTTTCTCGTAATAAATGCAATATATAGTATCAAGAAAAGTGCCGAGGAGTTACTGGATTTTAATGCGTGTTTGGTCACAAAATTATCTCTTGTACGCAAAACCAAATTACACCTTTCAAATATGATTACGATGTAAGCTCGATTGGCTGCTGAACAATTAATCATCCGAAATAAATAATGAATAAAAGGCTGTGTTGATTTCAACATATCATCAAACGCCTCACGGCAGCCTGCGAGACGAAGTATATCGCAAAGCATAGTATATCGCTCGTGGTTTTCTTTTCGACGTCACTATATTTCTTCGTCGGTTTGAACATTTTGGTTTTTCCTCTTAGACATGCTGCACTTGGGTAAGTTAATTACATTCATTAATTCCTATTTAACTTAGGAATGAGAGTATTATATTTTCACCGAAACGATTTATCGCAAGCCAACACGTTTTACCGATGTTATACGTGTATATACATGCAGTGCATTCGAACTAAGTTTTATGGTTAGTTGTGACAGACATGTGTTCAAGTGTTGCACTGTCGTAAAGAAGAATGAGGCCACATATACGTCACGCGTGGCGGTGCTATTCCGAAGTCCATCATGGTAGCAAAGACATTTGTGGGTTTATTTTAAAGTTTTACAATTTAATAGTTGGCCGGCTTAATGGGCACTTGAGTTTTGAAGTACGCCAAGTGTAACGGGCAAATATATGAAACTCTTTTTCAAAGCAGGTATCCCGGGTATGTTAGGAAGCGGCATCTAGATTGTAGAGATCGCCTGAGTAAAGCAAAGCAACTAGAAATCGATGATTCGCGTAAGACGTTTTAGTTCATCTTTTTTGAAATGCAAAGGATTCGTATTTGTAATAATTACAAACACGTCAAAAAAGTCAAAGTAAAACATCGGCCAAAATTTAGCTAATACGAGTAGTAATACTATATATTCAGATACGCCTTTGTAAATATGTTAGGTAAGATCTATTTTCCGAAAGAAACGTTTCTAGTTACTTTGTATGATCGAAACATTACCCCCAAGAAGAACTACAGGTTTGTCCTTCAAGGCAAAACTGTTCCGCAAACAAGTTACGCAAATTGCAATGTAGACAGAGGAAGCCACTTGAAACTTTTCCCTTCTACTGTACCTTGAAACAAAATCGGTTCACAAATGTGAACGTGTTCAATGGCTTGACAACAAAATAATGGCGAAGTAAAGGGTCGTATGGTAGAAGCCCCTTTGAATGGTATTGCACAGCAAACTCATGTATATATGTGCGAGTGCTTCAAAGTATTACTTTCTGCTTTGTGGCAATGAAACCTCGTGAACATTTTGTTGTGGTACTTTATCACTCTTAACTCGATTAACACTTTTAGCCTTCCTTTACACATCGGTCTTCTCTGAAATTAAGGACTTAGCTTTGCTCACGAAATGAATTAGCATCGGCAAAGTTAATTGCATATTTCTTCTAAAATAGGCAACCTGAAGAGAAACCTCATAATTAATGTGCACTTAAAACTAGGAACACATCCAATTGACAGGTAGGTTAATTTCACACTTGGGATCACCCGAGGACACTTGAAGTCACTCTACGGAAAACTAATCAATTGGTTCAGGTTGTGCTGCCAACGCAGTTTTTAAAGGAATATTTTTTATCTAAGATGACAAGGAAACCCCCTCATACTAAATATTTTCAAAAAGAAGAGAATATAAAGTTTACACTGGTTGCAATAGTTTACTCTAAGCATAAAGGGGGTGTGTATTTAGGGTAAAAAGCCTTAATTTTGGTATTAATGATAAACATTAAGTCAAAAACTTGTAACTGTTTTCTGAAATGTAATATTTCACTTGGAACAAGATTATATGTAGAAAAAAATACTATTTCATTTTGCATTATCTATATACTCATTCAAAAATGGTATAGTTTGAAAGACTGACACTCAAAAAGGGATTAAAACATGGTTAAAAAATTATAATGCCTCCTATTCAAAATGTAAGGCCTTTATTGCCAAACAAAATATTATTGTTGTGTATAGCATTTAAAAAACACAATGTGAAAAAATTCAGAAGATGGTTGGTAGTTTCTATACCCTGGTGCAAAAATTAGGCAGATATAAAACTACTCTAAAGTTTATAAGTTCTGGCAATTTATTTTTAATACTCCACGAAATGTTGAAGCTTCAATGAGTGTTTTGACACATTATAGAGGGGCTATGGTTTTGGGTAGCGTATAGTAAGCATGGCCGAGCATATCTCTTTCTTATGCACGTACAGACTGTCTCATTATACCATTATAGTGTGCTAAAAGATGGTGGTTGTGCGTCTGATAACTGCTGTTCGAAAATCGACGTTAACGTTTATGGAGATTTAGACAGTTATTCTGTTGGCCTTCATCAATAGAAGTGGTCTTTGGTATTTAAATATCTAAATATCTACTGATTATAGTAATTGGGTGGGTCATTTCATGACAGGCAGTGACGGGCAGTGACGAGTTGGAATTAATAAGTAGAACCCGAACATTCTAAATTCAGGCTACCAAACCTACCCTTACTTTCAATCACCGACCATTAACATTTTACAGTCATACGTAAACGAGGTAGTGAAAAAAATTAATAATAAAAACATGTGAAACTTTGCCGAAAATTACAAATCCACGATAACTTCCCCAGGAGTTTCGTTCGAAAAAGCAAGAGGGGAACCAGTGAAGTCAGTAAGGTGTATAAATCAAATTGTCTCAGCGAATACAATCATGGAGCCGTAAAAAAATTAGTCGCTTCTAACAAACATACTTGCAAATTATTTTAGAGGAATGTCAGCTAGGTTTTGTTTATCGTACAACATACCCTTTGTTGAATAATAGACCCTGTAAAAGGTGACCTACAGCAGTGTGTAGATACGATACTGCCAGACTGTTGCCTGAAGTGCAGCACTACTGTCACTACCATGCCATTTGTCGAATGCTGAACCTGGGCCTAAGAGGTCCAGGGGCTCTTGTAAATGCTGAAATAGAACGAACACTTCAGTGTGTCTCGGTAAAGACACGGGCGTTAACCGAAAGCCTCAAGTCTACTCTGTGTAATTTCAACAACATAAAAAACTCGTTCACCGTGATTTTGGCGAACTAGTCGAGAAATGAGGTTGTCACACGCTGACGCTTGCAACAGGATCGCATGGAGTGGAATCAAATTCATCATACAATCCAAGTGATGTTTACCCAAGCTGGTCAGAGAAAATATAATGGACCTATAAAATGGACGTATGAGTGCAATACTCTTACCAGTCTAAGGCAAAGAATACCCACTCAAAACACTAGTAAACATACATGCACTCAGTGAATTACCGAACGATACACGGTCTACTCTTTTAGGAACATGGTAGTCCTGAAAGGGACTGTTCGTCATGTGGTCCTGCGAAGGACTTTTTCTAGTACTTCTCACAGCACTTTTGGTATATGAGACATATGAGACGCCTGAGGTGTTATTTTTTGGTCGTAGCCAAAAAGGTTCGAGACCACTTTAAACATCTTTCTGTAGGCATACAGGTTTTTTTTTCAGGCGAAACCATGGTCTATGGCGTACCAAATGATGAAAACGATGATCGTCATTTCAGCGGAAATACACGTAAGCTTTTATAAACATCCTGCCAACGTCGGCTGATCATTGTCGGGCAGGGATCGTATCATGGATATAGTCTTCGGTTCTGCCAGAGAAATCCTTTGGGAATATGCCTATTTTAACTTTTATTTTAGTGCTAATTTTCGTTTCACTAGCTGCGAGTGGCCTGTGTGTATTTTCGTGTTTCCGACAACACGCACTCGCTATACATTAGTCATTTTCATTGGTTTGCGTCGATCACAGTCAGTCGATTTTTTCTTTATCTCAGCGTCGAAGCGGTATTCTACTCGGCATTTGCACTGACTGTTTGGCAATCGGGAGAGTGGATTTACTAGGGCTCTCCCGGCTACTGAATGATCATGCTCAGCGGTGACTCCATGTTTACCCATGGAGACAAGTACCTTGTCGGCTGATTCCAATGCATTCAGACAGAAGGTTGTAACTGAATGCTCCAAATCCTCTTTTGTGTGTAACAGATAGTTTTTGACACCCATCATTTACACCAATATTTAAAAATATCCTGTAAAATGTATGGAAATTACTGCGTCATCAGTAATTCACCATTGAGCGCCCGTGGCCCTGCATATTCCCGTTTAATAACTTGAGCGAATGAGATCTGCAGTAAAAAGTTACCGATAGACAAATGTTTACCTTGAGATAAAAGACATTGAATAACTATTCGTATCATTTTCAAATTGGCCGTTATTTAGTGAAGTAAACAAAACGATTTAAATATGAATCGCAGACAAAAAGAATCTAGCAATATTGAAATCTTTTTTACTTCTTGCGACTTTAGCCTAACCTATCATAAATATCAATTTTCGGAACCCTTAAAAACGTAGCCCACGTTATTATGTTTTCAAATAGACGATTGCGTCTCTTTCGTTTTTCTACGGCGAAATCTACTGTATGGACAATGACGGTCTGTCGGTTTTTGTTCCCTGACGTATAAAACAAAAATCGACTCGGAAGTCCTCATAAAACACGTACTACTCGGACAGGTATTAAATCGTTTTCATCACATTTTATGCAGGTTACCAATGCCACCAACTACGACAGAGATGAAATCCTTCTTTGTATTTTTCCTGGCATGGTTTTCTATTCCCTTCTGCAAGGTAAGTTCGCTATTAAAGTACAGAACTATTATCAAAATTCTATGCCTTTGTACAAGATAAGGATGCCTGAAGAGTGCAACTGTGAAACTGTTAAGCTAGTGCGATTACAATAGCGAAACGTCCAAATAAATAACGATGGTGGGGTTTTTCAGGGTCCTAGCATGGACTGTACCTCATTCATGGTCAGGTTTTTTCAACTAATATCTTTTCTCCCGCTAATTGCGCTTTGATACATGTATGTGATACAGAAGAAACTGCAGTTCATTCACAAGCTTAATTCTCTTATATTTCCGTAGGGACAATACTGTGCTGAGCCAAATCCGTGTGACCAGATTTGTAAAATCGGCATAAATGGCGAAAATATCTGCAGCTGCCGCGACGGATACTTAGCAATCAATAACGGAACCCAATGCCAGGGTAAGTGTGGTAACGGCATCAGACAACATCATTTTATTCGTTCCTTACAGCGCCCCTATGACACCATGTGATAAATAAGTCATCATTTCTTATGCAATCCCTCTCATGATTCAAATCAGAGGAGGCACTTTCTAGACGAATATAGAAGCAACAAAAAATGCCGACCGAGGCAATAAAAATTATAATCTGTAGTGTGTCCTTTAATATTCTCCTTTTATTTTCGCCATAATATAGACCGCCTGGTATTTTTGTTTTCTTCTCCACTATTCGTTGCCGCATACAAACAATGTATCAAGCAAAATGTGTACTTTTACCTGTTCCATGATGCAGTGCGCGCCAGGATAGTGACGAAGCGTACGTTAGTCAGATAACTTTTCAGCCGTGGGTATATGTAGGGTATGTTACTGTTAAATCACTATGACAGGTTATACACTGACCTATATTGTCGTCGCCGACGAATGTAAAATACTCGATGTATATTTTTTTGCATTACAGATTTGTGTCATTTTTGTAGAACAATCCATTGTAAATCTGCATTAATTCACCATCCAATTATCCAAAATTAGGTCCAATCGTGTTAAAAGTATACTTCACAATTTCTCAATCGCAGACACAGGCTATCAATTTATTCGCAATGGATGAACTCAACAACGAGAGAATAAGTGTTTCACTGCTACCTGATTCCTTGTTCAAATTAAACTTTCGTTGGATAGACAGAATCTCGGTTTTGGGCATACTGCAATATCGATCTTTAAGTTCTATTCGATCCTTACAAAATGTGCTCTTTTCAGACATTGACGAATGCAGTACAGAAAACGACAGAATTTGTAATAAGCTGTGTAACAACACGCTTGGATCTGTCACCTGCGAATGCCTCGATGGATATCGACTCCTTGGCGACGGTTTAACATGCAAGAAAAGTGAGTCAACATTTCATAGTCATTGACCTAAAACAATATTCCTATCGACGAAATTATAGCTCTGTAAATAGAGAATTAACAATGTTGTTTGAGTTGCAGTAGATAGTAGAAGGATTTACGATAGCACTAGTATCATAAAAGCCGCTACACTTGCACCAATACTGACAATTTAACACTACTGTGACCGTATCATATGATGTTGACTGACCTACAATTTTAAAAATGCAAACTTTCATTCTCCATGACATGGAGAATGTCGTTTAGAACCCGGGGATGAACCATCCATCGGTAGTTTACTTGAAAAATAAATTACGATAGAAGAGGCTAGATATGGTTGCCGTTCACGTCAAAAAGCTTACCAATCATACGCTTCACAAACACGGCTTGATATTTCAGTGATACACACTGTAAAACTATTTCATATCATTAATCAGGGTATTCATTCATAGACGGTGAAACATAGGTATGTAAAATATATTATGCATCGAAAAAGCAATGACACTCTTACTTTTCTCAAACTCATTTAGATTTATTATTTTAACGATATGTTGTTGCACTGCATTTTCGATGATAAAATAAAAATAGTGAAAACCTACTGCTGAGTTCGAAATCGCCTCTATTGCGGAAATGGTGCTGACGATGTTTGAATCTATGAGCTTAGAATAATAGGTCTGCCCGAAAATATATAATCTAATTAAAGTTTATTAAATGATATAAAAATCGCATATGATATGATGGCAGAGGACAGTGCACGAAATATTTTCTTTTAGTTTGTGAGAGATACGAGTTTACATGTTTGGACGGAGTCTGCATTTCTAATCGATTGGTTTGTGATAATCGACAAGACTGTGAAGACGATGAAAGCGCTACAATGTGTGACGGTGAGTCGACGAACACAGTTACTGTCCATCTTTTAGAAATATTCCATTTTATTCAATCCCATCAAATATCAATATTACTTGTGTGGTGAAATATGACGCATATTTTGATTAAAACTTAGGTTTTAACATTAAGTACCAAATTCATGTCACTTTACTGACATTTTACATGAACGTTAACTTGATACTCAAGTTTGATCGCTGGCATTTAACTTTAATCCGTTGCAACAGTGATGTACCTGAACGACCTACAATACCATTGATATGTTGACATACGGTGGCGCTGCACGTAACACAGCGTATTTTGCTAAAATATCTTTTGATGCAAAGATTCATTCAATTTTAAGTAATTTGTGAACCTAAGATTGAAATATTGGTCGGGTTTACCTTTTAGCTAGTCAAGCAGTGACAATTAAGGGTAAATGTATGCAAATGTATGTTAATCACTCGATTCCCTTACTTCTCTTTTCTCCTAATTTCAAAATGTCAAAACAATTTGACTCCATTCTGGCTGGGTCAAATTTTATGAATTTTTCACATGATGTTTTAAATACTACATGACAAAAATGTCTTCTTTGTTTGGCAATGAAGTTCTTACATTTTGAACAAGTAGCCTTTGAACTTTGCTTATCATGATTTTATCACTTTTATAGTGTCAGTTTTTCAACCTCAGATATTATTTGAAAATGAGGATAGATAATGCAAAATAAAACTCTTTTTCTTCTACATATACTCTTGTTTCAAGTGAACTATTCAATTTGAGAAAATAGTAACGAGTTTTTTAACTTAAATTACTTATGATCGTTAACACAAAAATTGAGGGTTTCTACCTCAAACATATACCAATCTGTCCTTCAAGTAAACTATTGCAACCATACTGAACAATCGTTTCTCTGCTTTTTGAAAATATATAGTGTGAGGGGGTCTCCTTGTCATCTTTTGTGACAAAATTCCTTTGAAAATAACTCAGTTGGTTACAGCAACTCCACCCTAAAAGATTCTAACATCCACGAATATGCAATAATCGATGCAAATTGTATCACTATTCCAATCTTCAGTATTCTATTAGTTTGACTCTGGGCTGGTTTTGCGGATATGATCTTTGTGTTTGAAACTCTAGTTTCATGAAAGCACAATCTTGACCAGTGTTAATTAAAAAGAAGATCGTTTATGCATCTTGAGCGATTCAGTGCCATTAAAAACCGATCACGTCTCTGGTCGTAAATCTCTATTTCTAATATTTTTTAAGGTTGCGCAAAGAATCAGTTTTCGTGTGGAGATGGTACATGTGTTGGTAATCAGGTGGTATGCGATGGATTGTACGATTGCACTTCGGGCAGAGATGAACTGTACTGTTCACGAGGTACAGTATGTTTACTGCATAACTGATCTTTCAATTTGCAAGAAAACTAATTATGTATGTTCATGTTCAGAATCACATTTTGGTCATTCCTAGCAATCACTGAGAAGGCTTGCACCACAGTTTAAGGTATTGTAGAATTACAAATACTAGTAAACATCTCCCCTCCTATCATCAGTATCGAGAAGTTTTCATGTCAGAAAATGTAGTAGGTCCACAGTTTGCATAATGTATGCCGAGCCAAATGTAGTACATTGCATTATCCTTTGACATTGCATACAAACACACAAACAAGACGACATGAAAACACTGCACCAATGACATGTGTCGGCAAAACATACAAATTTTAAATGCGTTCGTTTGTATGTTTTTGGTACAACTGTACTTGTATCTAAGTGCAATGCCCGTGAACTGACTACAAACCACAAAATTTTGACCCTAATCACAATGACGTTTCGGAGTGTCATAAGTCCTATTCGCTCAGCTGTTTTACATGTATATGAACATACCAACAAAGGTTACGCGTACCTTTAAGTAAGTCGGTTACAGTGAAAATATCATTCGTATTTTAACATGTTAAAATACGGGTTCATATCAGTACCGTCTAAACAATAGGAGAATGACAATACCGGCATAACATGTATGATAAATAATATAATCGACTTTAATCTAATGAGTATAGTATTGATGGGATTGTAACTCCGAACCAAAAGTACCCACTCTCACAACAACGAATGGCTAGAGACTAGAAACGGTTCTGTTGGAGCTTTTAGTGATATCGCATTGTTCAGTAACTTTACTTCGTGGCCTTCGAAACATACGTCCGGTAATCTCAGTATACCTTATATAGTAGTGAAAATAATATTGTCACCGAAATGATGAAACAAAAAAAACTATGTATAGGTTATCAAAGGCAGACGGAGTGTCAACTTGTCTTTTCAAGAGAAACTGATGTCTTCGCGATTCTGATGTCGAATGGCACTCATGATGAAAACAACAGATGCACACTTGCTTTGCGCTGTAGACCTGGTTAGCCGTAAACACCAAACGTAATGCAAATTGAAAACCAAAAAAAATTGCCCAAGTAACTAAATATCATACTTGACTCTTTCGAAGCCCACCGTAATCAGTAAACTAAAAGAGAAAACGAATGCAAGCAATACCTGAAGCCCTTACAAAAACTACATTGAAAGACTTCCCTTAGCCCGTTCAAATGATCTAATTAACTTATGTGGCATTTTACATCACTACATCACATCTGCTGCCATTTACCATTCTTTGTTGCCTGAGGTCAGTCATTGTACTACATGTTATAAAGGGCAAATTGAGACGAGAACGTACAACCTTCTTGTTGATGACACTCCTATTGTCTCAAACCACCCTATGTGATTCAATTAAACTCCATAAATAGATTACATGTTTCTAGTGAGTATATTTTTCTTTTCATTATGTACGTTTTGCACATTGACAGTATCAGTTGCACGATCCACCCTTGGTCAATGAAAATTTTAAGTACATGGCCACAATGTACGTTTGAAGGGTTCAGATTCAATTTACATCATCTACATTTAAAAAGACGCATTCTATTATCTTGCAGGTTGCGGATACGATATTTCACTTGAAACAGGACAAACGTTTGTAGTTGATTCACCGCATTATCCGAATAACTACAGCGATAATACTGACTGCAAGTGGACCTTGACAAATACAAATGGCGGTAATGTGCAACTTGTTTTCGTCGGTTTCGACACCGAGCCTTCCTACGACTATGTACAGTATGGCAGTGGAAGTACTCCGAATGCATATGCTGATAAGCATCATGGGAATGCAGTTCCCCCAACGTTCGAGGTACCTCTGAGTCTCTGGGTGACATTTCATACAGATGGGTCTTCTACACGCCCTGGATTCCGAATCGCAGCAAGTGCAGCTGGTGGTAAGTAAATATATTGAGTATTGAGACACTAAAATACCTTTAACTGAAATAAGTAGCCGGAGATCATGTATAATTCTTAGCAACATTGGAATATCTTACATATATGTATAATTATTATTTTTCCAAAACATAAGTGGCACTGTTTGATATATATATCATAGAATCTTCAACATTAGGAGGCATTCATGTTACATTTTCGTAATCAGGAAGCTATACATAAAATTAACCCTAAGCCAGCAAAAGAAAACAACAAGCATGTAAACAGTTTTACCATTCTTACCCTTAAATGTATTACTCTCTCCTATGGTTGCCCCGAGAAGTTAGAAAATAGTTCTAGGGATCATTCAATAATGTTCAGGAGTTGCTGTTGACTATGGAAGCTTACTGAAGATACCCTAAAATGCCAGAAATGGCAGGTTCAAAAACACTGAACTATTTTACAGTAGCAGGTAATGTTTCAAATTGTGAGGTACCTTACAGGGAGGATGCCGTCTATACATACGACGTCGCATATGACCGATATAAACACTGTAGGTGCTTTGACGATTCATGGAAGTAAAAGTATCTTGTCATAATGTATATATTAAGTTTCATTGTTGCAGTTATGATGACTTGCCCCATCTATATATCACGCATAAAATACACTGTTTGTAAACAGCAAGTCACACAGGCGCAGCTTTTACGACCTACTCACTTTAAACTGCATAAAAGTTTTTTCAAGCCTCGGCACTCATAAGTATGACGTAGGCGATCTAGAGGTCTACCTACATAAAAATATAAGCTTATAGTGTTACATTGTCGACAATAATGACAGGGAATAAGTACCTTTAACATTTGGGGAGGACAGAGTTATATGTTAAATGTCATGCTAAGTGACTTCATAGGTGTAAAATATGCTAGCTGTCAAAGTTAAAAATTACTCTTTACATCTTAATTTAAATTTTGCCGAAATCAAGACATTATACGTTAAAGCTTGTCAGTAATGTTTTGCTTAAGAGTGCATTAGTGTAATTTTTTACCAGATTTAACGGTTGAGCGGCTGAGAACAACATTTAATTTACTGATCGTACCTCAGGTAGGTAAAAAGGTACTAATTTATGGTACACTTTGGATCGTTGCAGAATGTCGTTATGATCGCCGGTTCAGAGCAAGGGGCAATTCTGTCATAACCTCACCGAGCTACCCAAGCGACTATGGAAACAATGTCTACTGCGTATGGACTTTTACGAACGAAGAAGGCGGACGGATAATAATAAATTTTGACAGTTTTCAAACAGAGAGGATATATGACTATGTGCAGTTTGGAACTGGAACGACTCCTGATCCCAACGCCACTTTGCATCACGGGAATGATATTCCAGAAACATTTATATCACATGGATATGATGCTTGGATTATATTCCATTCCGATGACTCATTGACTAGGTCTGGCTTCCAAGCAACTGTTAGTGCGACAGATGGCAAGTACTGACAGAGTGTTTTAGTTTGGTTTCTAATCTATCATTTACAAGGATTCTTTTCAGCTTGCATTGCGTCATGTGTAAGGTAGAATACACCTCGGGGACAGTCATTCGAACTGTCAAACTTTTACAATTATTTTAATTTCTTCCTTTTGTGAGACTCTTTTTAAGCTCGTCGTGCAAGAAAAAATATCACCGTCTGAGTTTTCGAGAATCGAAAATTTTATTTATCCCCATAGAGTAAACACTTCAGGATGGTGACCATTTTGAATTTCAAATATAATTGGTAAATCTTGGATAATTTGTTTCTCTAGTACCAACATTTATAGGGTAACCATCGATTTTTATCCATGATTTTGACAAAGAATGGCTGAAAGATTCCTCAAGGAAAGTTTGAGCAAACATTGAAGTCTTCCATTTTCGAGGTGCGTACAACCTGAAATCAAGGTCAAATACACTCAGTGTGACAGTTTTCGGACGACCTGTTTTCGGACATTAAATGACATGCTGTTCGTTGTATTCACTTCGCTCTGTATTGATAGCGTTTTACAAGTCATGTGACAGCATATTAAATCAAGTGACGCTGCTGTCCCATTTTGGATAGTTTTTTTCGGTACAAACTATTTTTGGTGAAGTTAGCCACACCGTACGATACAAGGTGTCGAACGCAACACACAGAGACAGCCCATGTCAGATATGTAAGCGCCATACACGTCGATATAGTTGGGTCGTCTATTGATTAAACGTAACTTATTTATCACGAAATATTTACATACAGTTTTCTAAACACACTGAAATTGAAAATCGGGGGTTTGAAGTTTCAAAATATCAATATTTAGCCTGTATAAGCATATTCCAAATACAACGTCCGATTACTGCGATAGCCGTCCGATTACTACGCCCTCAACATGGGGTCATAAATTTTGCAACTTTGACCCCTTAATACCACTTCTGTCGTGTTAAGAGTTTGAGGATAAACACAATAAAGTTTGAAAGGGTATGGTAATACGATTTCGTACTGCTTGCCATTTATGAAACGGCTTTGGGCGAAATTTACTACCCTGTCCAAAAACTGTCACACTGACTGTAGTGTCGCCGGGTGGCAACCATTAAGCTGTTCTTGGAGTCGATCGACAAGTTATGCTATTTCAAACTGAAATGTGTATACGGGCACTTTACAAACGTCATGTAAAATAATTTTCACGTTTTCTGAGTCCCACTCGTCGCAGCACCGATTCTAAATTACTACTGTAACGGTTCTGTAAATAGCGCCCGCAATGTGACAATCATGAAAAGGAAAGAGTGGTCACCATCCTGAAGTGTTTACTCTATGGGGATAAGGAAAGAATGCTGTCGATAATTTCTGATATTAATATCATACCCAAAATCAGGAAATAAACTGTTGAAATATGATTATGAATTTTTTTAAGTAAGTTCAAATAAACGTGACGTCATTTGTTTTCCATTGTATGCCCCAGTAGGACTCATAACTGTCCATATTCATGATGTTTGCTCTACAGTATAGTAAAAGAGATACATACTGCGCATGCCTTCATTCTAGACATATACAAAGTTAGTGCGTATATACATCTTTCTGAAAAGATCAGCATATCCTCCTATGTATTATCAAGGAGTCAACATGACCATTTAAGTATTTGCTGAAATTCAATGTAGTTAACAGCGGCGACTACAATTCAGGTCACTTACTGCTGCGTAATGCTCAGTCCAAATTGTGGAGTGAAATCATGAAAACACAAGAGTGAAAAAAATCATTCAGGAGTCATGTTAATCCAATAGCAATTACTTCAATTAGCAAAGGTGTCGTTTATCATATCATTTTAGAGTGTGAATACGAGTACGAGTTGAAGGAAAATGAAGAAATAGTCATCACTTCTCCAAACTATCCGTCCAATTATCACCCAAACATCGAATGTACGTGGATCATTATCACAAACACACAAGGAGGGAGAATTCGACTGATCTTCCAAACTTTTGAAACTGAGGACGGTTACGATAGTGTCAGGTTTGGAAGTGGGACGACTCCTAATTCGGATGCCGACGTGCATCACGGGAATGTCATTCCGGATGATTACACGTCAAATGGAGGTGAAGTTTGGATCGCATTTTATTCAGATTATTCAGTCACGGAAAGGGGTTTCCAGTTTACTGCTTTTGTAATACGTAAGTCTAATACCGACTTGTTTTCCACTAAATTATAGGATCATTCGTTTCGTCAGTTATGTCAAGGATAGTTGGCAAGGATCATGATTCATACCACGAGATACAGTCATGTGACCATGCATTTTGACGATATCTATAGATTATTGATACGGACAAATTTATTTTACATGGACAATGCGACTACTGTTCAGTGTTACTCTACAAAAAGAGACGAACACGATTGGAACTAATTTGGGAGAATGGGATCTTTATATTTTTCAAATTTCTCAAAAGTGTTGGGTGCCATATAGCTGAATGCTGCAATATTACAAATTACTCATAAAAATAGGTTTGCATAAAGAGGAAAGCAGATGAGCTTATATTTGCAGATTAAAACGACATAAGTTCACAATCCAGTCATCAAAAAATTAGTTTCAATAGTGTTGACGGTAGCTTGACAAACTTTTGACTTCTGTGATGCGTAACAACATACAAACACCTTTTTCCTATCAGATTTAAATTGCACAAGTGACGAATATATCTGTCCCAATAACGAATGCGTGGCAGATCCCCAATTATGTGAAGGTGGCGGATATTCAGGTAAGTGTATATAACTGTAATATAGCTGTAATAAATGAAAAAGATTGAAATGTAGACATTTCGAAGCTTTTCTTGTAAATAATTTTATTGAAAGACTGTTACTGCATAAAGAGAAATAAATGTTTAGGTGATTATGTGGCATCATGTTTTAAATCTGGCAAATGGGAAATATAATGACGTTCAAGAGCATTTTTCTTCACTTTTTCACTCAGGGTAGTACTTATTGGAGTCCTATTTGCAGTCCTAGTCAAATGAACGGTCCCTTAGAAATATCAAAGGTTCATCCGTGTCAGACATTGTGTAAACTATCAATTACATGACAGCATTTCTTTAAATTGGCTTGTGAGAAGTGAAAAATAACGTACACTTAGTGAATTAACATCATGAGAATTAAACTGATTTACTTATCAGATTTGGAAATAGTATGCGGTGATGATGAATACGAATGCATTGACGGCAGTTGTATATCAATCAATCAATTGTGTAATCTTGAACAAGACTGTTTGTACCGTGAAGACGAACTCGACTGTGCAGGTAGGTTCATGAAGTCACGTTTCACACAATATTTGACGATTCTTGGAAATGGATTTCTTATCATAGCATCACGATAGGAAAGGCTAGGTAGTATAGTAATAATTTACATGGGAATAAATACAGTTAACCATAATATCGTGTTGGTGTATCATTTCCCGGGAGCTCATTTTAGTTTGCATCAACTTTATTCTTTTGAACAGCAAAGGTGAAGAGACAGAACAGGCTGCTACTGCAAAGGCGATGTTGTAGCGTTGATTTATCCTACTAATGTTGTTTGAATGCATATGACTGATTCAGTGCCCACAGAGGTACACCTTGGTTCAAAATTTACTCTCCCCACCAGTCTGTAAAAAGTCCTGTCATAAACAAATACCAAATTTTTTTTTACCTAATACAACCTTTTCTCTGCTTTATGATGTCCATCGTATCTTTAAAGGTACGTCAGGTACTTGACTTAATTTTCATATCACACTGAACTTGTGATATTCAACCTAGTTTGTAATATAGATCAGGTTACGCCTATCCCCGACCGTTTTCAAACAGTAACATTTATCACTCGACAAAATTTAGTATATTATCTACTATCAATTAATCGAAATTGTTATATTGTGCTGGAAAGCATTGCTTTTGGCGGCCGTACAGAGCCTCCCGAGTAGGTAAAAAGATTTGACTCTAGCAATTTATAGCCTCACCCTTATCAAGCCCCTATTTGAACTATCGCAATCCCATAACAATCACACGGAGCTGCCTTTAGTATATCTTAGTCACAGCGATGCTGCTGTCAAGAAAGAGTACTGAAAACCAAAGTTAGCAGTAACGATTATTACTGGCTCTCGGCTCACTTGCACAGCTAAATATAAGCACCACTTATATTTCCTGCCCTTTTCGTCTTTTTTGTCATTATGGGTGGGAAATGGACTTCTGCTGTAATCCATAGTATCTATACAGAACATTGGAAATTTAGCTCTGTCTTGAAACATTGCTCATATCGCTTATTGTCTTTGTTGCGTGCCCAAACGAAAAGTGCACAACTCTCATTTATATAGTTCCTTAAAAACGTGATCCGAAATGTGAACATTTTTTTTGTCTCAAAGATAGTTTCCATTAAACGTCTGTTGTGGTATTTCTTTCAAATGGTTACAGCATTTAGAGTTGAAATGGACATGTATGCCTTATTTCTAAAGAGTTACTGTTGAAGATGTTGAATGCCTCGTACCACCTTTACAGTCACTTTTTTTGAACGGTTCTCTCCCAAACTAAAATAGTGGAGATAAGTGTTTGTTCGCCCCGTTTGTTTGTTTGTTTACTTGTTTGCGTTTGTTTTGTTTTTATTTATTTGTTTTTTTTTTGGGAGGACGAAGTACCCTAGCCTTTGCCTATTCTGAATATGTATACATCATCATGCATTTGGAATTGTAACAACATTAAAGGCGCTGGTGTGATAACTAGAGTTTTCATACGAGTTTTGCAATCTCCTAGCGACCACAGACTGACTGCTTTGACTAAACCTTACGTTATTTTGAATATCAATTTTTTTTTCTTTTAAAATTTCGATTCTTGTTATAACTTTTAAACCACGCTTGTTGTTTTTCTGTTGTACTCTTCCGATCATTCATAGATCGAATATCTAAAAAAAATACATGTTTACGCATATGGGAACCACTTTGTAAAATAAAGAAAAGCTGGAAGTAGACCCGCCCTTTAAGTTTCTATCACATACATGTATATCCCGTCAACATATAAAACAAATCGCATTTATTATAAGAATATAGTGATAAGCGTTTTACGTTTACGCACTGTTCAGGTGAAGATGTGAACCTAGCTCTGAAGAAACCAGCCTATCAAAGTACAGATTTTGCAGAGCATCGCAAGGCTGAGAAGGGCGTAGATGGTATCAGAGCCCATAATGATCCAGGTCGTTGTGCACATACCTATGAAGAATTTGAACCTTGGTTCATAGTTGACCTAATGAAGTCATATCGAGTACTTAGGATCCATTTGTTCAGTAGGAATGATGTATTCGGTAAGTTTATATACAATCACACTTACATCACATTGTTTTAAATGACAAAAAAAGTTGATCACACATTGTCTCAGTGTTTATGAATTATACAATTTCGCCAAATAGTGTAAGAGGGCAAGCGTTTTTACGTATACCTACTGTAATATACATATACCTACTACAACAAGTGGATTACATGGAATTGCGCGTAAATATCATTATAAATGTAACGACACCAATCTTTTTTTCTGAAAATTTATTTTATTAAGGGTCACAAATTGCAGGATAGATCTAGTGGATTCTAAATACAAGATAAAAAAGGGGAAATGCGAGAATATGATGACTTGTCATTTATTTGACATTCATTAGTGGCTGATATGTTTTTATTTGCAGATTATCGCATGATTGGCGCTCGAATGCGCGTTGGAAACAATGAAAATCACTTGCGTAATGCTGTTTGTGGCAAATCCATCGGTACAGAGACTGGGGGTGAAAATATCATAAACTGTCCCGGGAAAATGATTGGACGATACGTCAGTGTGGATATACCAAACCGTGTTGAATATTTGGGTGTTTGCGAAATCGAAGTATATGGTCAAGGTATTCCAGCAATGTTTCCAAATAACTTCTTGACACCATATCGCAAGCTACTACACTGTAAAAATAGCGGACGCTAGATGCGTCTTTACGCGTTCAAAATGTACATGTCAGTGTTCAAATGTGAACGGCTAGTCTTCATATTGTTAACTCTAGTGTTCATAATATTAACAATGATGTTCTAAACCTGAACACTATGTGTTAACAACGATCTCCTTCAAGTGTTCAAAAACTCAGCATCACAGAAATTTTACAATACTGTGAAACAATTAACAGTCTTTTGTGTTTTTTACTTTACAATGGCTATATTAAATTTACTATTGCTTCATTGTCCGGTAAACGTACACGGATTTTGGTGTAACGAATTTCACACTAAATGAAAAATATTTCCGGCCTACAATTGCTGAAAGCATGTTTTTTCTAAAAAAGGAAGTATACAAAATAATTTTACACGTTTATTACGGGTTGAAAGTTTAAAAATTAGAAAAGAAAATCAAAAAACCACCATGAACGTTTTAATTTTAACAAATGCGTGCAAGAGGCGTTCTACTTCTAAACACTTGGTGTTCAAGTTTGGTGTCTTTTCCTATCCCATGATGCATCAAAACGGAAGTTGCGACATTTTTCTTGTGAGCGCACCCTGAAGTCGTGATCGTGCGGAAGCAAGACCAGAAAGGGTAAGTTTCCTCTCCAAAATAGTAAAATGTATTAGATTTTTGAAGCATCTATATTATCGTCCTTTGAAATTAATTGTATTGTACCTTGAAATACCTTAACTACGTGAAGAAACCTGTTTTTCTTTCATTGCTGCTATACCAACTAGCTGTGACTACGCAGTCGTACTTTTGGCCATAGCCTATCGATCGATCTCACTCGGGTCAAGGGTCATCAAAACACAACTGTAGCGATAACCCTTGACCTGAGCGCGATCAATACGCCTTGCATAGTACCGCTGCGTAATCACAGCTAACACATGTCTTTTAGTAAACACAATCGCATGTAAAACATAAGTTAAACATCGTAGAGTATACAATGTCTTGTTTCAGCATATGAGAGGTTGGCTTTTTATTTTAATCAGTTGATGACAAGAAGCAGCAAATATTTTGTAACAGTATTGAAGAGAGGCACTGTATATGAAAGTCTCCCCTTTTCCTTAACCTAATCAGCCCCTTGTCTTTCATTTAAAGTTTCATCTCGCCATATTACCTATTGTTGCATTTTTTCAGGATGTAAAAAGTTGGATTTAACTGAAAATCGAAGAGTTGTTACAGAAGCTGGTGGTGCAGATAACTGTCTGGAAACAAGCTTGAGAACCTCAGTTCATCTCTAATGTAGATTTAAACTTCCAAGGGTCAGTAACTGAATTTTGATAAATTTCTGTATTTTTGTTCTGAATTAATCCAAGCTTTGGTGGCATGCTATGATCAACTAACTATGTCGGAGAATAAGCTTTCACAGACGTGTAGTCTCCCTCATTGAATCAAAGCTGAAAGCGACAGACCATTCAGAGTAAAATGTCCACTCTGAATTACTGATTTTTCTGAAATTTTCACTCTGAATTTTCTGTCACTGCACTTTCTGCTTCAATTTTTCATCCCCCTTGCATCTGATGAAGGAGACTTCACGTCTTTGAAAGCTTATGCCCTTGTAACATTTAGTTGATCATAGCCTGCTACCAAACCGTAGATTATTTTGTATTGTAGCTCAACACGTCTCTTGTACTTAGCAACTGGTTTTTAGCTTTGCTGTCAGCTAAATAGGTGGATGTGTAGCATTTTCCTCAAATTTGTACATCCAAAGGTTTTTCTTAAAACCAGCCTTTACGAATCCTTTAATATTTGGATTACATGTCCCAAGGGATTACCCTAATCAGATAGTTCAAATTATGATGAAATATGCAAATTTATATTTTTGAGGCTAATTTTGCTATTTTTTGGCAAAAATCTTCTTCTCTTTTACTGCCGTCTTCAATATTTGGTAAACATGTCCCTAAAAATGACCTTAGTCAAATTTGTGCTAGTCGTGATGAAATATTCAAATTTGTATATTTCATGGCAATTTTTGTCATTTTTGGTCAAAAATATCTTTAAAAAAAATATTTCAAAACTGCTAATCGAACAGCTTTGATATTTAGGACATAGATCTCTACTGATAGTCTTTTTCAGATTGTTCAAATTATGCAGAAATTTGCAACTTTGTATTTTTAGGACATTAAAGACATTTCAGACATTTTAAAGACATTAGGGATTACCAGAATGTGATATATTCAAGTTATGATGAAATTTACATTTTTTCATTTTAAGGGTGATTTTTACCATTTTGGTAAAAAAAAATTGTATAAAAATTAAAAGCAGGGTACACCAGCATTCGAAAGGTCTTTACGAATATGTTTTAAATTTCTGAGAAGTATATTTTTGAAATGTCACCCATTTATTTCAGGGTTTATTTAAAGATATTACAAACAAACGAACCTTTTTGTTTATGAAGGACTTTGTTGGACAAGGAAATAGGTTTTACCCTGCCAAGGACCCACTTTCCCCACTTTCTGCATATTGTGCCTTACTCTGACACTTTGACAACTTGACATGTTGTGTTTACTTTAGTGTGGATAACTTTATACCATGTGCACCAGAGAAGCCTTGACTAACTTCTTTTTTCTTCAAAATTTACAATTGTCTATACGAGAGGAAATGTCTTTAAGAAACCATCTTACAAGAATGGAGTATGCATTTCATACATATGCTTCTTTTCAACACAATAAGTCTCCCAAATTTTGAGCTTTTTCAGATGATTTTTGTACATTTTAAACAAGTGCGAACATAAAACGTCATCCACAATATGGTGATTTTTATTGCTTATGTTTTTGATAGGAAGGTCTTAACACTGTTGGTTTTTTCCTCTGACAAACTTTACATACAAAGTTGCAATGTTTATTTGCCCATTTTATAGTAAATTATTGTATTTTACTCTAGAAATGTTTCGTGTATTTTTAGAATAAATAATTTACTGGATATCAATGGTCTGTAATGTTATTTCAATTCTTGAACACCCCGTGAACGCCCAAAATTAAAGGTGTTCAACAAGTGCGCATAATGTGTTCTAGCCTTTAACACACTTATCGTTGAACGGCGTCCATGCGTTCAAAAAGTGTTACAGCCCTTTGAACGCGTAAAAGCGTTCAATTTTTTGAACACATCTCCTGTGCAACGTGTGTTCAGATACGGAACACCATAGTCTGATGAACACGTAGCGTTCAAAATCTGCACACGTATGTTCAAAAATTGAACGTTGGTTGAACACGTAGTGTTAAATTTCTGAACGTCTAGAGGCGTTCAAAAAGTGTTACAAAAAGGCGTTTAATTGGTGTTCTATCCTTGAACACTTAACTTTACAGAGTAGATGACAAAGAATCACGAGACAGCAGATCAAATGACGTAAAGTGACATGGCAATTAGGGGGAAAGGACGATATCTCATGAGACACAGAATTTATCAACTAAAAAGCCGTAATTCGGTTGTTTTTTATTTAATTGAGACACCGTACGATTCCTGATAAGCTACTGAATCAAGAATCTCTCTCAAGCATTCAACACTAGTTGGTGTCAATGACATCAGGCTACCGATAGAGGCAAAGATGGGCTTGACTTGTTTTAACGCTTGAAGATATGGCACAATTTTTTTTACTTGGCCACTTGATACCATTGCCTGGCAAGGTGACAGAAAATAAAAATAGATACATATAATCGAAGTGAAATGAAAGGTGATATGAATGCATAGCCTTAACAACCAATATCAGAACAGACACATTTCAATAACAAAACATAGTCTGTCTGTCTGTCTGTCTGTCTTTCTGTCTATCTTTAACTTTCTTTTTTCTTTCTTTTACTCTTTTTCTGTGGAGGAAAACACGTATGACCTGAACTATATGCTCTTGCCCTATCAGATATATTTTGGTATTTTTATTTCTTGTGAATTCGTGCACTTATATGATTTTGATAAAAGTTGTGACCAGTTTTACTTCCCGCAGTTTCTTCCATGAAACGCCCTCCACCAAAGTTCTGATACTGGAGTGTTTAGTTCATTCAAATTACGCTTTCATTTATATTAAATTTTAAATTGCGAATATAAAATAGCACTGACGATATGTGATTTCAATAACAAACAATATTGTATCCAAATTGCTATATTATACGCAACAAACTTTGATGTGGCAATAAACAATTCAACAGTGTTAGTATATGATGACTTAACTGACGGTTTGCTTTGCACCGCAAGCTGATTTTTTTAGAAATTATTTTATAATGCAGTGTCAAAGCATAAGACGGTTTTTAAAAACGTACAAAAACAAACAAAACGTTATGTCGCTTAACTAAAACAGTCTGCCATAGATTTGATCATTGCTTGTATTCGCTTCACCAATTGTTCTCTGGGTAATCTCTGCATTGAAATGAACGATATTTCATTCTACTCAACCTTTACCAATCTACGATCTTAAAAAGGTGCAATGTATTATTTAAAATATAAGAAGTCTTCACTTCTTTATTTCCAGACCTAAGCAACTGCTCAGAGGTAATATCCAATAGTTCTACCGACTTAAATAATGTTCCGTGCTGTGCTGGATATGAATCGAAGAACCGAACATGTGAAGGTATTACGTTTCGAGCATTTATTTATTTCGAATCGATGGCATTTCTGATCCGTGTTTGTTGAAGAATATTGTTGAAGGATCTTCACTTACCATTACATGACCCATACACTGTTGTTTGACATGGGCAATATAACACTAGAGGTTTTATGTAAAATAGATAGGTAAGGAGGTATTGTCGAAGAGTAAAAAGATAATCAGATCTCAAAGAAGGAAATGGCACAATAGGTGTCATTCTCAACACGAAGACTTTCCGATTGGATACGACGTGAGGCAAACTCACAGAATAACTTGTCAGCTACCCTCGATAAGCTTAAGTATTGAATATCCAGGATGAAGCTTACTACATATGTTAGGCAAGTTTTCGATACTTCGGTCTCAAGTAGGTATTTATCGGTAACGTTTCTTTACGTTTCACTAATGCTAACTTAACGTAACCACGGGGTATATTACAGGGTAAATTAGCTTTTAAACAATATTTAATACAAATATATAACACAGATATTGATGAATGTGCATCTTACGGAAGCTTGTGTGAACATAAGTGCATCAACACGCCTGGTTCCTTCTACTGTGACTGCAACAATGGTTACAAGCTACGTTCGGATAGAAAGTCATGTCAACGTAAGTTACGAGTGATTTTAGAGCTTGGACTTTAATAGCATCACCGCATTGGAAGTTCGGCACAGTGTAAAATATCATTTAAATGAATGTTTTATTCATTGATTGATTGATTGATTGTTTGATTGATTGCAATTGATTTATTGATTGATTGATTGACAGAATGAATAGTTTGTTGGTTTATTAATTGATTTGATTGATTGATTGATTGATTGATTGATTGATTGATTCATTATTGAATGGGATCGATTGATAGCTGGTTGGTTATTTGCTGATACGTTTATGTTTGATTGGTGGCAATAAGGTTTTCATTGCATTTAAGGTTGACGTATTTTTGTTTTTAAGGTTCATCAGTATTCGTGGCAGTTACGCAAACAAAGAAGGTGCACTACGATGCAGCCTTGGTTTGTGAGGGTTATAATATGGCTCTTGTAAAGGACGACAGCAGTGTAAAACACCAACAGATCAAGAACAGTGTTTACACTTCTGGAAGCTTCTGGTTCGATGCTATAATCTCCATAGACGGACAACATGTAGTATCGAGCGATGGTACAGTCTTGGAATGGCTAAACTTTAACCGAGGAGAGCCCAGTGGGGATGGCAGATGCCTGACGATGGCTACGTAAGTGATACACCCGTTGCGATATCCGTTATTATATCATACCAGTATATTGATGGTGCAAATACTGCGATCTGATTGGCAGTAAAGGGAAAGCAACTCCACACATCGTTCATATTTGGGTTGTTTGTGTTTTATGTATGATATCGTGTGTAATATAAGTGTATATCCTGTTTGGCTGTTTCATGTAAGTTGTTGTTTTAGCCATAGCGAGACGTACCCGTAATCTACATGTCTTGTGTTATTCCGGGTTGGGGCGGAGAGATTACTGCGACACTACGATCCTTTGGCGCTACGTTTCGAAAACAGAGTTTTCTTCATCAGTCGCTTAAAATTCAGTTTTGTTCAGTGAGACGTGTTGAATGGTTGATTGTTTTTATTTTGTAATATGTTGTTCCGCTTGAGTTTGTTGTTCAAATAAGGAAGCTAAACTATCGACTGTTTGATCTCGTTGTGTTTGTATAGGTTCTTGTGAACCTGAGTTTGAGCTATTGTTGTTTTTGTGAAGTCTGGCGCTTATAAGTGTGTCGCCTATATTTCTGTTCCTTCTGTATGCGATTATTGGTTTGTTTTGGAACAGTTTTTTTAGTGTTTCGTCTTTTTCAAGTTCATGCCAGTTTTCTGTCAGGGCTTGCTTGATTTTTGTTGTTTCTATGTACGGGCTGTATGTTGTTATGAAGACTATTGTATTATTGGTGGCGTTATTTTTTTCTTTTTGTTGTTCAAGCTAGGTAGTAAAGGGAAAGCAACTCCACACATCGTTCATATATTAGTGATTTGCGTTTAATGTATAGTAGTGTGTATTTTTTGTTTCACTGTCTTGTGTATGGAACCGATTAGGCACGGCGAAGGACCGTGGTGTATTGGCAATATACCACGGCAGGCATACGCGTGAGCTCTCAGCTTGAGCAAAAATCCGTTTATGATGTTCCACGCAAGAATTTCAATATACTGTTATGATATAATAGCAATAAATCACACCCAGCGACGGTATACCACTAGATTTTGACCAGTTCACTTCATATATGCACTCGCTATCGCTCGTGCATATATGTCGTGAACTGGTCAAAATCTTGTGGTATACTGTCGCTAGGTGTGCTTTATTAAACATTACACACATGTTAATACTTGAAATGACGTTAAATAATAACAACGGGGTGAGTTCTCAGGCGATCCGTACTTTTCAATAAGAAGTCAAAAAACAAAATAGAGAAGAGTGTCCAAACTAAAATTTGTAACGTGTGTTGAGGTTGTCGTTTGGAATCACGTCTGACATAAATCCTCGCAAATGTGTTAATATATTCGAAAGTCGAATTGTACATGATACGCATTTTTGCAAAACATTATTCAGAGCTAGAATGTATAACGCAATTGCAGGTTTAAAACAGTAGTGCCCGTTGTGAGGCAATGTTCATGTTGTCAGATCTAAGAGCACAATGACAGCTGAACAGTTTTTACTCGATCATAATTACATGTACAAGCTTTTTGGCATTTATCCTCTGGTCGCTCTCCTTCACGACAACCTGCATCTATGTCATCAGTTTTGGTGCGTCGGAACTTTTTTGCTTGGATCTTCGATGTGCCTTTTCAATGTATTAAACAAACAGTATGGCGGCTGGGATTTCACCTCCTACAATCGAAATTTGTGTATGATGGTAAAAGTTGTAAAAATCAGATATAATTATAAGAGACTGACAAAATATATCCCCTTGCGAATTGTAAGTCTCTGTGTTTTATTTTGTCGCCGTATTCAAATATCTAGACCGAACCGTCTGAACTTTCATGCCGTACAGTAAAGTCCCACAATCACTGGTATCCGCCAAAACAACGGGGGTCATTCGCTGCATCCACGTTGCACGTTAAACTTCAAAAAGTCGTGCCGTGAAATCAGTATTTCAGTATTTCCAGGCACTGTACAAAATATTCAAAAAGGCGTATTTTCAATGTACTGCACAGCAATCTCTTTTTGAATTGGTTAAATTCTAAGCAATTGAAAGTATGTACATGTACTACTTTCCCCCAATGTACCATTTAGACGGGAAGTTACGGGATCGTGGGCGCACAATGGGGGACTACTGATGACGCAGCCATTTGCATACACTTGGCGGGAGTTTTGAATCCTCATAACATCGCTTTGACTGTATGGTAAATTTTGAATAATCATAATGGACACTTTAGTGACGTATGCAAAGAGGGGTCAAATGGTCTTACAGGCAACACATTTTGAAACACGTGCGTTCACCGACAAAAAACGGAACATTTTTTCAGTTCGTTTTCGACTCAGAAATCATATGCAAGATTCAATGACAATATGAACGCTAGAAACATGGGGCAAAATCATGGGATTCTAGGACCAAACACAGCAAGTCTGTTC
The DNA here is from genome assembly GCF_041260155.1 of Ptychodera flava. Classification (NCBI taxonomy): domain Eukaryota; kingdom Metazoa; phylum Hemichordata; class Enteropneusta; family Ptychoderidae; genus Ptychodera; species Ptychodera flava. Next base: position 28,310,180 of record NC_091938.1, on the reverse strand, counting down.
AGTAGCGTGGTTTTTAACATTTGCATAAATTTACGATAATCCGGCTTTTATAGGGAAGTTTCTGTAAGAGCCTATTTTCATCCTGACATTTATCCATAATTTGCCGTGATCTGTTTATCTTATCTAATACGCATACATGTAGGGGGCTCACATATTCAGAAACAAAGTTTCCCTGAAAATCACATCGAATTAACAATGTCAAGAGAAATAGTTATTCCTATAACATTTCATTGTACAGGGTTTTTTTAATCTCTTGAGTTGAGAGTAGCAGTACACTGAGACTGCGTCTTTATGAAAAACTGTCTTTGCATGATTATTAGTCATAATCTATGGTTTTCTTCGCTGACTTCGTCAGTTTATCCCAGGTCAAGTCGTTTCACATCAGAGTTTAAACTTTATTTGATTTTTGTTTAATTACCTGGGCTAATAAAACCGAACAAAACACTGACAAAATATTTAGCCACCTGACCTACTTTCAGACAACCGTGTACGCACATCATTATTTAAATAGTCAGCTACAGACAGATGGGTGACGACTGATGTAGCACATGTTACGCCAAACGTCATTCCTTATGGGCAACATACTATGTTTTACTTCATTACAAAAGAACGTACAAATATTTTAGTGCATTTCAGTATAAACAACAGGGTTTTCGGAAACAAAATTTCGTGTTTCATCGGAACACTCCTTATTATTTTTCTACATTTCTCTAGGGGCAACGATTTCCTTTGGAACGACTACAAATGTGAAGAGTCTGTACCATACATATGCGAGACTACTGGTTAGTGAAAATAATTATTATATTATATAGAATTCGAGCGTGGAGGCCTTTAATGATACATAGATATTCACTTTAGCCTTTACTTAACAAGAGAAATGAGCATTTAAGGGCATAATTTCCTTCAAGATGTACACTGTCGGGAATTTTAGGGATGCCACTGACGTATTAGTTACTCACATTTATCTATGTATTTCCTGTAAGATAGAAGTAATGGTGGTCTAGCTAAGTTTTCAAGCATATCATTTTTCAGTTATGAACTATACTACAGACTATGACAGTATAGTTTTCGCATCTTCTGTCCATTTGTTTTGATTAACCGTAGCTCGTATTCAGATTTCGAAATCCGACTCGAACTGTTTAGTCTCGCAATACACTCTGTTCGTACTCTTCACACGGATATCACTGGGCATGAGCTTGTTATCACCAATGTCACCGCTGTCATTGTTCTACGCAACCGGTGTGTTTATGTTTATCGCCATATCAGTTATTCTTCTCGACCTCATTATCTACAAATATTTTCTCCGCATCAGTCTACATAACTGGTTCATTCTTTTTCCCAACCGGTATAGATTTAACAAAAAATATCGCTACCTTGTTTCAGATAAATTTGACTGCGCAGTTCGCACATTTGCAAATCAATGTGACCTTATCTGCGAGCATAGACTTGGAAATTTGTTTTGCCCTTGCGATGATCCAAACTCAACGAATAACCCATGTGCAGGTGAGATGTAATGGGTCATTAAAATCCAGATGTAGAGATATGTATGTAGTCCAGCTTTTCTGTATTGATCGCTCGGTGTCAGTTATCGTTACGTACATAAGATCTTCTTTAGTGTAACTAGAATGGTTTCCTACCTGGAGACCACATTGCAATTATAGGCATTCAAAACCAACAATAAATCTTGAAGGTATTCGTTGAACGAGAAATTGCAATTGAATTCAAAGAGAGGGAGCACATTCGTGCCGTGATTTGTAGTGTTTAATACTTTATTCGACACTGTCTTGTTGATACCATCTTGATCGTGTAATTTTTGTTGTCTTTGTAGAGCACATAATAATGTTGTTGTTTTTTCAATTTGTAAATTACTGCTTTGTCAAATATCTTGCCTTTGGAACCAGTTAATTAAATTCAAGGTTACTCGCGTACAATAATCTCCACTTATTTGACTCCGTAAGCTACATTGACAAGTTGTCTAACGCAGACAAATTTTTGGATTCAAACAAATTAAGAAAACTGACGAAGTTTTCTTTTTGCCAAAAAAATACTAAAAATCACGTTAACAGATAGGCGTTTCTTGTAGGTGTTTCTGAATGTGCGTTCGGGGGTAAGGAAAAGAGTCCGTGTAACTGTGTCTGTGTAAATGAAGCAGTGTCGGCTGACTGTTATTGTCGTTCACAATCCGTAGATTTTGGATGCATAAGTAAGTGCTTTTAATTTGTCTCGTAATTCAGCATAATTACATGTTCAGGCATAAGTTCATGTGAACACGCAACAATCGGGCTGGAAACTTTTCAACTATTTCAGATCCTACTTCGTTTGTTATAAAATTTCACAGTGTGATTCGCAATAGGCAAAATTTATTACTTGTACTCTGTTACGCCAAACTGTAAATATACCTGTAGAGGTTGGAGTTCTTTTAGTAGGGCTTATATAATCCTCATGAGGACAAAATTAAAGTAAATGTCGATCAGCATAGTATACAGACGTTGGGGAGCAAATCAAACGTCTAACTATGTTAGAACGGAACCAAAGACTGGCAAGCTGAAAACAAGCTAATGCCTCATACAAATATCATTCTTAATGCTCTTTTATAACTTTGCCCAGATATGCTTACATCTTTCGTGGTGCATAAATAGCAAAACCAAATTTCAGTAGCTTTGTCCGCAGATAATGTCAACACATTCGGAATTAAAGTAGACAGTTGCTAGTTTCATTTACAGCTTCGAATCTGCGACGTACTTCAGTTTTATTAAGGACACAAAGGGGCAACAAATCATTATCATTATTTTAATCTCAAGGAAAACTATTTTAGTCCATCTCTTGATGGTGCACTTCATTACTACCTGACTATAATATACAACTTTAAAAAGCTCTAAACTGCCGGATGTAGGCGACTAAGCGGTTCCGGCGAATCCGACGAATCGGAGCAAATATGATGACTCGTAACGTTTTATTTGAACAGTATATGTTTCTAAGTGTGGTTTTAATGAAGTATTGGATTTAACTGTGAGAGACGTTGGTCTCATAACCTACCTATATTCTTGGAATACACGATGTGAATGGACTGTCAAGGTGCCAAGAGGTGGGTAAAATATAAGTCTCTTTGACATTATTTTACATAGTGATAGATCTCAGTTTGCCTGTGATATTCCTCAAGTTTTCGCTTTAAAAACGCTCGATGCCATGTCACACGCGTATATATTAGGCGCGATTTGCTATCTTGAGCCATTTTCTCGGAAGAACTCCCACAGAACCGAAAAGTACTCATCGGACAGCACACTTTTCGGTTACAGCAATTTTCAGAAGACAAAGTATGATGTTGCATTACCCATGATGCAATGTGGTTGTGCTTTGTTGCACAAAACGTGCTCTGATGGAGTTATTTATGGTGGATGTTACACATAATTGGCAAGGGTTTGCCACTCAGTCCCTTTATATCAACACTTAATTATGAAAACTAAAGGGTGCGATTATACTTTGAAAGAAAATCATGATACAACAACATTATATTTGCCGTTGTTTGTCATTATCTGAAAGGGAGCACCATCGTGGCAGTTATTGAATATTACAATATGGTTGGAGACTGCGTTCTGCCAAGATGTGATATCGATCTACTTGAAATACATGACAGAACCGATACGGGTGATGACAAAATTACATCTATATGTGGAGATGAGACAACACCTAAAGAGGTAAAAATCATTACATTATATTGTCACAGATAGAAAGACTGTGGTTTTGTTTTTCGAAACGGTAATTTTGTCCTATTTTTTCTACAGTCATGTTACTGGCAACGAAAGACACGTAATGCAGAGAAAGTGTTCAAGTTGCTTTACTACTTTGACCCAATACGTTGAATTAAGTAAACAAAGACCATTAAGAAACCTTATGATCTGTTATTTTCATACAAAACATGTACACAAGCAAACAAAGGACAAACAAACAACAGAAGTATAAAGACGGTAGCTCGGGGAACAAATCAGAGAGAGAGAGAGAGAGAGAGAGAGAGAGAGAGAGAGAGAGAGAGAGAGAGAGAGAGAGATTAATTCTTCAGTAATCTGGCATTGCGTGATTGCATTCCTACAAAAACATCTGTTTGTATGAGTGCGTTTACGTCGTAAAACACAGATATAGACATACAAAGGCACGAGTTATTACATTACTGTGAAACTTGAATGTAGCGAAACAGTGTCGTTTTATTTATGTCTAAAGATTTGTTTCACAGAAATTAAAAGTTTTTGTAGTAAATAATTTACCTAATGGCTACACATTGGTATTTATGTGAATTTTGGATGTTTTACAGATCGTTTACAGCAGCAGTAACATTATGTTAATTACATTCACAAATGACGACATGTATTTACAAAATGTATTTCAACTTGTATTCATACCGAGGGGTAAGTTTTCTCTCTATACATTCTGGTCAAGATTAGGCAATATTATGGTGAATTTCAAAATAGCATGGAATTACAACGTACTTTGCTGATTAGAAAAAAAAAAACATTTCTGGTGATAGAAAGTAACACCAACGGCATCCATTGCAAGCGTTCTCTTTTGATAGACTAGATTTTGCAACAATTTAACAAAATCCGACGTCCGCTGGTCTCACTTACAGAACACGTTCAGTTTAGGAAGTACCAATCGTTGTACAGACTCGTACACACTGTAGCGGGAGAAACCTATCGTTAGCGTTCTGTGCAGTTTCATGGACGGGAAGCGTGATAAAGGCAATATAAGAATGTTCAAGCTCTCGGTGTATATGTGTCGATGGGAGAGCGGCAACACTGACAATGTTAAACGTCGTATTAGGTTAAATTGTTGCAAACTTTATCGAAGGAGAACGTTTGTAATGAATGCAGGTGGTGTCATTTTCTATCGCCAGAAACGTTTTTCTTATCACCAAGGCACGTTGTAATTCCAAGCTATTTTGAAATTCACTATAACTTCTTAATAATTTGAAATTTTTAATCATTTCATCTATTTTTCCACCTTCAGCACTCAGAGTGGTTGTGTTTCTCATTGTTATGTACATTTTGGCAATTTCAGATATTCTTCAGTGCCCGCATTATATTGGTCGGAGAAGCGATGTCCACAGTCATTTCATCGAACAGTCTGGTCCGGTCGTTTTCATCGATACATCTTCGAAGTTTACCTGTGCTGGCAAAATAAACAAATGGGAAATAAACACCGAGTGGGCAAATGGATCTTCCTTACTTTTCCATCCTGGCATTTATCGTCGTCAAGAAGACAATCACTATGTATTAATCGGACAAAGTGACGTAGAGATTACTAACGCAACAGCTGATATGGTTACTTTGGAGCTCTCACCAGAAAACTTTCTTACATTTCAGCCAGGAGATTTTCTTGGTATGTATGAACATTTTTACCTACGTATCTACGTATTGACATAAGTACTCACATATGTATGTATGTATGTATGTATGTATGTATGTATGTATGTATGTGTATGTATGTATGTATGTATGTATGTATGTATGTATGTGTGATGTCAGTCAATAAAATGAAGCATTGGCTGAAATCTGCAATTAAAACATTTGCATGTCGTATGTTTGTTGACGTTGACGTTTACGCTTTCGGTATCTTTTCAGGCTTAATGTGTGAGTCTTCATGTCACATTCGTGGTACAAGTGATACATGTTTTCAATGTCCTGAATGTCCTGTTAACAATATCCGCAAGGCTTTGATAAGAGGGAATTTGCAGGAAGGACAAACGGTATCTGTCGACGATGTGCCCGGTGCTTTCTCTCTACCCATCGTTGCCATTCTTCAAAACTGTAAGTCACCATTTAATCCCTTGTAAAATAAGCAGAGCATATCACTGAAGAAGATGAAATACAGTTTATTGGTTATTTTATCAACGAACATTAGAGTTATACTACAATTGGTGGCAAGGAAAACTCATGATCTTATCGACGTGTGCTTATATTGAAAATAAAATCACAAACGCCATAAAACGGGAAGGTCAATATGGCAAACTTTGTACAGCAAACTTTAAAGAAACATCGGAATTCCCAGGGCCTTTGCAGAATACATTAACGTGACCAAGAACTGCAAAAGAAACTGTTGGATCGTTAGGAAAGTGCGCACTTTGTGGGAACTCAGAAAATATTCACAAATCTTACTATGCGAACTAAGACGTGTAGTTTGTCCTGGCCGCCCAATCCATGGTAACCTACATTCTACAGGGCCCTGGGTTGTTCCATAATCGAAATTATGAAAAGAATTTCCAAAAGGAAATAACTGTTATACACCACAATGCAAGCGTATTATGTTGGTTTAGCTTTTTGGTAGATTGTTATATTGTATGAACGGAATTGAAATTGGAAAACAAGGGTGGACAGTCAGCTACCTACTCAGTCTATATAATCCCATGTTTCGGACCTCTCGTCTTCTGTTTTGATTTTGTTTGTCCGTAGACTGCGAGGATGGTGACTGTTCCGGGTGTGGATCTCCCCGTACACTGACAAGCACAGCTGGTTCCGTTCATACTACAAACTATTTGACCGGAGATCTGCATTACTACCCGGACACTTTCTGCAAATGGACCATTGTCGCACCGTCTAGCCAGTACATTCATGTTAAGTTCGAATCTTTTGACGTCCCAAGTAGTCACAGTGGTGACGGCCAAAGACATTGTGCCAGCTACGTTGCCTTATATAACGGCTCAGACGTCAACGATATAGACCTCATGGATACATTTTGTGGATCTCACATTCCACTCCTTTCATCCCTGTCCAATGAGTTGACTATCGTCTTTTCGTCGGATCAAACTACCTCCGGAAGAGGTTTCTATGCTACGTACCACTTCACAGGTAATGCACGCGCGCCCCGGTAATTTTAAAAACAATACGATTTCTTCTGAAAATAAAATATGTGCCTGGCAAATGATGGAAGCTTTGACACACCAGGGGAATTATACGTCCAGGTCACAATGCGTTAAAAAATAACTACGTCAAACAATTTATTATCAACAATCTATCTCTGTACGTTATTCAACAAACAAAATAATGGTGAACATGTTTATGCACTTTACATGTCTATATTTGTAGAGACAATGCTTTTAATGTCTCACAAAATGAATCCCCCACAGATAACCAACATAAACATTAAACAGTTTACTTTCATTATTTCCTACATAATTTAAAACAAACTTACATAAAAACGACAACGGTTTACTTTTCACTCTTAAGATAACACAACCTTCTGGGTTGTAGTAATTCATGATGAAAACACAGTGTGGTTCACAATTTTTAACTTTATCTATTTTATTTTTCGAAGTTGCCCTTTTCTGTGCTTTGGATTTCAATGTACACGATCCGGATATAAGGCTTTACATGTAGGACCAACATAATGTGAACGTGAGGCCCTCCCTTAGAAATAATATAGTGTTTTAATCTATACATATTAAAGATACATTAAGCTTCTCCTGAAAAAAGTGTACCATAAGCAATGTAAATATAGCTTATCGCTTTTTGATATTGATAATAGACATCTTAAAAAACTGCACTGACATAGCAATTTATTATTAGATTGCCAAGGCTATGGAATGGATATGTCGGAATGTGAACATCATATACACGCTACTTCAGAATGTGGATATTTCAAATCGTCTGGATACCCCCATCCATACCAATCGAATATCATGTGTAGTTGGAGTATTGAAGTGGCTGATGATGACGTCATTTTATTTGAATTCCTCGATTTCAATGTTGGCGACAGAAGCTGCGAGCGTGATCTTGTGAAAGTTTATAGTTCGTTAACAGCTGATGACGCGTACTTGTTCCATACCTTGTGTGGAGATGAAAAGCCTAGTCCTATCATATCGCCTTCATCAACACTGTACATAGAATTCCAAGGAGCACAGATGTCGGACGGGGCTAGCACTGGTTTCTTGGCCAGGTATACAGCCATTCCATACCAACTGGAAATCCCGCAACAGCAACCAAGTGACCTGCGTAAGTACTTGTATAGCAGAACCCCTAACATTGCCTATATTCAATGACCTTACATCATGCAAATTTCAATAAGGCTATATTCAAATAAATATAACATTTTTCATAAATTTTAAATTTGTCTTTTAGACTATACATGTCTGGAAGATTGGAAACTGTATGGAAGGAAATGTTATAAATTCTATAGACACGATACAGGGTTGTCGTGGAGACAAGCTGAATACCGTTGTAGCGGAGAGGGCGCTCATCTTGCGAGCATACTGAATGAGGACGAATCGAAATTTATTATGTACTCGCTGATCAATGACTGGTGGTATGGTGACACCTCAACGTATATAGGTTAGTGATAACCTGATGGAATACAGGACAATGATATCCTCGTAACAGTTAAACAACACGCGTTATTTGATTCATACTATTGTATAATGCTAGAGAGTATGTGACGAGGGTAATTTTTAAAGTAATTTCGCAAAAACATCCCGATATCCTACGCTTCCGACATAAAACAATGAAATATTTGAGGCTATGATTTTAGCTCTGACTGGAAACAATGTGATGCCCGAAGAGAATATTTGGGATTGAATTCTTTGATGAGCTGCCTAACCTGATCAGTACCTGAGCATGCGTCGGCGCTTTTTCCTCGTCTATACATACATTTCAAATTTCAAACGATCTCTGAAAAGGTCTGTCGACAATTAAGAGGAAAAATTGTTCTGACTTAATGTGAAAGCAACTTATTGCACTAAAATATTACAACATTTTATCTAATGGCCAACTGCAAAGGTACGTTGATACAAAACATTACCAATTGTCTGAATATATGAAAATAATGTCTTCCCTCTTGCATTGTCTACGTCAATATGCGTTTCACTAATATCACAATTGATATGCTTCCTCAATATTTAATTGTAAAAGTGTCAGTGACTTTAAACAGTAAATGTATAGTTATATTCTGTAATATGCCACTCACAACCGCTATGTTTTGTGAAGGTCTGGCAGATGAAGCTGTTCAGGGACAGTATCGGTGGACAGATGGAAATCCAATGAGCTATGCAGACTGGTATGTTCCATTATTCCTATATTGTTTGGAGTTATAATTTGTTATTTGTCGCGCTCTCCTACGGGTGACTTATTAGTTCATCTTCGGTTTCGCTACCAGCGCAGTCTTTCTTCATGGAAGTATTTTCGGATTCAGTCGAATGATAGATGTCTTGAGAGCCACCGAACAAAACGAGGGGGAAGATATAATACGATACAATTGTTTTATTATAGAGTTTTCAAATACTTTTTGAGCCCTGAAATGGCCTTCACCAAGTTTCCTTTTTTTGCAAGTTAATTGTACCATCAGCGCATCTTTTTATGCGAAACATTCTAAATTTTAGATAACTTTCCGTCCTACACAACGTATTTTCAGGGTGCCCTGTTTTTGTAATCTTCATATATAACGATAATAATAAAACATTCTTTTTTCTAGCGAGTGATTATAAAAAATTATCTTTGAGATAAAAACCACCTTCACACTGATCACTGGACATAATAGTGTTCTGATGACAAATATAAAAACTGTCGAGCATGCGTCAAGTTACAATAATTGTAATGGTGTTTGTATATGCGGTTCACGCATGTATGTAGTGAGTCCGTAAAAAAAACATTAAATTGTTAAAATTCTTGTTCAGGGAGTTGTTTTTCATTCCCAACGAGTAAGATACCTTCTTAACGGCTACATGAAAAAACACAACTTCTCTGTCTTCTTTGTAAATTGAAGGAAATTTCATAGAGAACAGCTGTTAAACTTGTTAAAAATTTAATTCTCAAAGTTTAAATATCATGGACCCTATTTCTTTATTGTGTCTTCGTCGGTGAGGAGAAGCCATGAAAGGGAAAGTTAAATAATGCGTTTGTTTTGTCTCAGGGAAAGGGCCCGGACTAACACTGGAACCAATCAACCTGATGGTGCCAGGTTTGAACAGTGCACAAAGATCGAATTGTCTGATTTTCATCTCACCGACCACTGGCATGATATTTCATGTGTGTCAAACACAATGAACCAATATATATGCAAGCGAGATGCGGTACTCGATGGTCTGATAGAAGAAGTCGACCACTACCAAGGCATATCCGTATACGGTAATTATAATGAGGACAATAATAAGAGTATAATAGTTATTAGTAAAGTTAATGAGATATGCAGTTTTAAAAGTCCATATGGCAACAAGAAATTAACAAGACTAGTGCGTAACAAGGTATAGATCGTCAGGTGACCTTATGTGCCTGTAAACTTTTACTGGATGTTCTGTAAATCGTTCTTTTTATTGGAAGCGTGAATTTTAAACAAATATGAATTAGTATCCTCATTCGGATATTGTTTGTCCATTGCGTTAGACGGCTCGAGCATCTCAACTGTTTGGTGTTGTATAAAATATTCGAGGATATGAAACGGTATGGATTTTTATTTATATTGTGTTATTATTTTATTCATTCTTTGTGCGCTAATCCATTACGAAACATTTTATTAATTAATTCTTTTTTATCTATTTCGGGGTAGGTTTTTAGTTTTTTATCGTTGCAATGGCCAAAATTGCTTGAAGTTAAAAAAAATAATACAAATTTACACTCAGTCAGATCTTATTCTGGCAAAGTAAATGTGCTGTCAAACTGATTTCGGAGATGTTTTCTTATTTAATCGACTTCAATGACAAAATTTTATTTAGCAAAATCCAAACTGACATATGGGGGTTTTTGACTATTTTCAGCTTGTGATGACGATTCTTGGGGACGGTTTGGCGACGTCTGCTTCAAGCCTAAATCTGCGTTGTCAAGTGAAGCCTCCTGCGAACACGCAGACTTAGGTTTCACGGAAATCTCGTTGGAAGAATTGATGATTGTGAAATATTACCTACGATATGTTTTGTCCCATCATTCATCAGGATACATACTAGTGGGTCAAGCAAATATAATAAGCGCTGACGTGATAAAAATGATCGTCGATGACTGTAGAAACAGCACACTTGATAACACAACGGTCTGCTCCGTTGGAGACCACGCCGACAGCATAACCGAGTCTCTGAATTCTTCCAACACCTGTCTTGTATTCAACTCGTCCGAATGGTCCTTAAGATTGATTTCCTGTGACCATAGTCGAATTAAAGACATTCTGTGTGTGAAAGAAGCTTCTGGTAAATTAATTACTTTGGAGTATATTGATACATAAAATAAATGTAATATTCCATTAGCTAACCGAATAGAGAAGTGTCTCGTTGGATGGGTGAATGGATAGATTGGCAGATGGATGGATGAATTTGTGGTTATAATAATAATGGTTTATTGTAAGCACTCAAAGGTGACCGACGGTCAAAAAATATGAGTTACAGGGAAATAAAAAGAAGTATTACATCTAGAAAATACTTACTGAATAATATAAAATAAAATAAATTATTGCGTGTAAAAACACTGACAGAGTAAAATAAAATAAAACAAAGTATTACATCTAAAAACGCTGACTGATAAAATGCAGAGAGATAAATGCGTTGTTGAATAAGAAGACTGAGCATTACAAAATCATGATGACTGATTGTTCAATCTAATACAATGTACAATGGGCTATTTTCCATTCGTGTTGTCCTACATTTAAAGGTTAATCTATTCTTATGTCGGGTCTCGTAACCATGTGAATGGATATTTGGCACTAAGTGATGTAGCTTGTGGTGTTCATTTGTTACTTCAGACCCAAATTTTCTACAAATTTGTTTACGCCTGTCTTCTAAACTCACAATTCCCAAACATTTTAAAGCATCGTCATAGTGAGTGAAAGGCAAGATGATTCTAAGTGCTCTTTTCTGGACACTCTCAATCGCCATTTTCAATTTCTCGGTGAGCCAACCTTCCCAAACTATGCAAGAAAATTCCAGACATGATCTAATAAGTGAAATGTAAATCCGTTTTAGGTCCTCCGTTGTTGCCCCATATCTACATAATACTCTCATTAAATGTAATCTCTTACTGGCTTTAGATATAATATCATCAATGTGTGAATCCCATTTAAGCGTGTCAAGTAATGTAAGACCAAGACTTTTGTATGAAGTTACAACTTCTAAAGCAACGTTGTTGATGTTCAGTGGAGGAATGAATATTTCAGATTTTGAAAAGACTATTCTCATTTCTTTACACTTTTTAATGTTCAGTTCCATCTTGTTTCTCTGAGACCATTTGTAAATTTCATCAAGGTCTGACTGTAGAGTTGAATTTGTAATATTCTTGTGGCAGAAGTGTTCTGATATGGTTGTGTCATCCATAAAGATAAAGTGAGAGTTCCTGATTATAGTATGAAGATCATTGACCATAAGTACAAACAAAATTGGTCCAAGTTTAGTACCCTGAGGTACTCCGGCGATAACAGTTCTCCAACTTGATATAGCGTTATCTATCACAACTCGTTGCTTTCTGTTAAAAAGGAAGTGGGCAACCCATTTGATTAAATTTGTATTGATTCCTAGCTTAATCAATTTAGACAAAAGAAAAGTATGGTCAATTTTATCAAAAGCTTTGCTGTAATCGAGATAGCATATTCTGACCATGTGTCTCTGGTTTTCAAGGCTTTGAGTCCAAGACTGTAACATGTCGACCATGGCAAACGTTGAAGACGACTTTCTGATACTTGCATACTGTTTGGGGTCAATTTTCCCCTTCACTTCCTGTTTGATCCACTTCTCAACTAAAGACTCCATTATCTTGGCAATAGTATTGGTCAGGGAAATTGGCCTAAAGTCACTCAATGAGCATGGGTCCTTGACTTTGGGCAAAGGAACAATGTTCGCCTCTTTCATTGATGACGGAACCAGGCCTTCCGAAAACGAAGCGTTATAAATGTCAACAAGTGGTATGGCAAATTCCTCAGCAAATTCTTTGAGAACTTTATTAGAGATTCCATCAGGGCCACCTTTCTTATGTACAGGTACAGTTTTTATTAGTTTCACCAGTCCGTTGTACGTCACCGGTGGAAGGTTTTGCCCTTTTGGCATGGCGGAATGAATGAATCAAGGTCTAACGGGTTATAGTCTTTTGTTATGCTAATGAAGTACTTGTTAATCGCATCTGCTAAGTCGTTACCATGGAGACGTTTGCCGTCAATGTCCAAGTCTACAGTAGATTTCTTGTGATTACGACCAGTTAGGTTATTTACCGTTTTCCACCACTGTCGGGCATCACCAGGTTTGGTCTGTTCTATTTTGTTCTGATAATATCTCTTCTTACTGTCATGAATAGCTTTCTTTACTTTGTTTCTCCAGTACCTGTACACCAATGACTTTCCACGGCTATAGGCTTTCTGTCTCTTCGAATCATTGCTTTAATTTCAACAGTCATAAATGGCTTATCGGATGTGTAGATTTTGGTTTGCTTAAGTGGAAAGAAGCTATCTATTGCCATTTTTGTGGTATTAAGGAATTGTTTAGTCTTTTCCTCGCATGAGTTTTCGCTGAGTACTTCATTCCAGTTATGCCCAACTACCCATTGGCCGAACGCTTGTACAGCCGATTCTTTCATTGGTCGAGTTGTTATTGTTCGTGGCGGCACTTTTAGGGATGATTTCGAAGACATGATAACGGTTGAGTGATCAGAGTTAGCTATAGGAGCAATGGATACAGGTTTATTGAAATGTTCGCCGATGTTGGTTAAAATTAGGTCGAGAACCGCGTCCTTCCTAGTCGGAGACTTGACGGCCTGTTTTAACTGACAGGTGTTCAATACATTACGTATATTTGCACGATTAAAATCTCCCATGATGATTATACCTGTGTAAGGTGATTTCGCTCTGACTTTGTCAACTGTTTGAATGACGTGGTTTGTCAGTTGGTTATTATCGTTTCCAGGCGGGTGATAGATACATCCTATTAATAGCTGTGAAATGGATCTTGGTAGCAAGTAAGGGCGAGCTGTACACCATGTTGACTCGATGTTTTCTCCACCAGCTAAGAAGTCACTTTTCAGGGATCTTGATTGAAAATATTCATTTAAATACAAACACACTCCACCGCCCCCTTTTTAAACACGATCTTTACGATACAATTTATAGCCTTCGATGGATACAGCATCATCGATGATTTCGTCATTAAACCAAGTTTCTGTAACTGCTGCAACCAGGATGTTATTACTTATGCATACAGACTGTAATTCGTCAACTTTTCGATTGAGTGATCTGGCGTTGGTTAAAAGTAAGTTAGGCAGAATTCTAGGATAGACTGCTTTCCTGCATTCGACCAAAAATCTATGACTTCTATTATTTTGTTGGACCGATGGAGGTCGATGAGTAATCATCACTGGAATTCGTCGCTGTTTATTCCTACCAGAAGAACACCCTCTTTTTGTAGGAGTAAAAAATTTACACACTTTCAAATCCTTTAACCTTTGCCAGATGTCGAGTTTCAGCCTTGCTTTTATCGAATTCATTCTAATGTTAATGAGACTCACTCTGCTGTACACAAGACGTGATGACATTCCTCCAGGTGTTCAAGTTCTATCAAGTCCAGGTCAAGTTGAACCAAACCAAAAACTCAGTTTGCTTCTTTCTGTAAATTTCCTCAGTAGTTGTGAAAATGGAAACACGAATCGAGACCAGTTGTATCTCTGAACCTTAAAATACCACTCAGTTGTGTTAAAACTTGAAGCAAACGGCAAAAATGGCATTGAAATTGTAAAATACTGGAGAGCAGATTTTTGGTGCTGCATGAAGCGCCACCACTATCACCTAAAAATGATGGGAGGGAGGGAGGGTGGTTAGATGAGCAGAGGGACTGACAGACTGATTTGTTTCTTTGTTTGATTGAACAGAAAACAAAATACAAGTCAGGCGACGGCTCAAAGAATATGTCAATACTTACTTTTTCGATTGATATCAGGAATAATATTTGCTATATTCATATTACCTTTCAGTCTACGAAGCAAAGATTTGTGATGGTTACAACTACCAATGTGGAAACAGCGACTGCATACACAATGTATACGTGTGCGATGGCATAGACGACTGTGGAGATGGTTCCGATGAGCAAGAATGCGGTTGGTTCATATTGTGTCTTATTGTTGAAATGAATATATCATGAAATTAATATTAATTTATACGAAACAAACTTTCTAATGTACAACAAATGTCAGTTCAAAATCAGTGACATTTCTTGCAGCAAATGCGGAGAGCATAATATTGCATTGATAACTTGTTTCCAAGTTTCCCTCTCTATTGTATTAACACTAATGGTTTACGGTTCCATGCGAATGGTGTATTCGCTTGGCTAACAGTAACCTATGCTTAATTACAGATATGGCAGGGCCGTGCACAAGTGACAGTTTCCAATGTTCAAATGGTCGATGTATTCCAGTTTCGTTTTACTGTGATTTTATAGACCAGTGCGGCGACAACAGCGATGAAGAGACCTGCGGTTTGTATACTTGTTTAAGCATAAGCAATTATTACTTTCATTTATATTGTAAGAAATTTATAGTAAGCATATAAATGATAGAAAATTGAAATTCGTTATGGGCGTAAATATTTCTTATGCATTGACAGGAGAAAGGCGTCATAAAACATTCTGCTGTAAAGCAAAACTCTATAACATTCTTTTGTTTCTGCATTTAAGTAATATGACTATGTATCGTATTCACGATACAATACCTATTTTACGGTGCAGTGTGATCGCTGTCAGACGAAAAAATGACCTTATATGAAACATGTTTATAATATCCGTTGTCTATATCACTACTTCATAACATGCACTATCGGTTATTGTATAGTTTTTGTTGATACAACTTCCGTATCATCACATATAGTTTACCGAAACTGTACAGCGGACCAGTTTATGTGTGATAATGGACAGTGCGTGGATATCTCCAATAGATGCGACTTCATTTCAGATTGTATTGATGGCTCTGATGAAGTACTTTGCGGTAAGTTACTAATTTCTGTCATTGTCAAGACAATAGATGACCATTGCGTTTCAGCAAGTGTTTCATCGCACACTAGTGACATGTGTAAATTGTAAATGGATTAGAACTATAAGCTCGTCAGTGATTCAATAAATACGTCTATACCTGCCCCATGGTAAACTACGCAATGCTCATAGTATGAAATAACCTCGTCCCGAAATGTAGGTTTTGATGATTTTCTTTTAATTGTAATTTTCTCGACCAATTCAGATGTATGCAAGGGGTTCCTTTGCTATTACCTTGACTGTTTACCAAACCGAGCAAGGTGTGACGGAGAGAAAGACTGCGCTGGCAGCGAAAACGAGGATGAAATGAATTGTATTCATCGCAACAATACACACAATGTTGATATTGGCATGCAACTTTCATGTGGATCAAATGGTTTCAAATGCAATAATGGACGTTGTATCGACAGAAAGTGGATGTGTATTTATGATTTTGATAAGTATGGTTACCAGCTTGGATGTCGTGACGTCACTCATTTAAGGCAGTGTGGTAAGTCAGGTTTTTTGCCACAACTATTTCAATTAAGTCTGCTTTGAATTTTGTTCATTTTCAAACTTGTCAACTTCCCACTAAAGATGGTAGCGTTCATTTAAAATCACATTTCTGATGGGGGTATTAAACGACTTTATGAAACGATTCCTGACATTGCAATGTCCGGAGTCTGCGCATTATCCCGTGTATTCCCTCTCATTTGTCAGCCAGCAAAAAGAGATTAAGCGTGATTTGTTTTGATTTATGCGTTTAATCTAAAAAGTGAAACGTACTTCTAATTCAACAGAACATTTTAGCTGTCCACCTACCATGTTTAAGTGTCCTGACAGTTACTGCATTCCATTATATCGGCGATGCAATGGTATATTCGATTGTCCGTATGGCCTTGATGAACACAACTGTGGTAAGCCAACTTTGCTATCAGACTGAGTGTGAAGTATGTATCGTTAAAACAGATTAAATTATAATTGATATGTTTGCAGCTATTATGAAACAAAAGTCGCCTTATAAAGTCGATATCAACTTGATGTAGAGCTTAAATCGTCAAAAATTGAAACGATAGAAGATTGAATGTGATCGGATATCTTTGAACTTAGTTATAGCAACATTGACGATGATCCACGACGACTTGCATTTGAATTATCAACATCTTGTATTAATTTTGTACTCTTCAAAAGAGACAGTACTTTATTCTGCGTATCTTTCTGAGACGTGCCTATAGGTAATCGATCACAAAATGATGACTGCTCTCATTATCTTGTAAAACAACGTATAGGCACGTTATCGGTGCCCTTTTGCGTGCTATATCGCGAGTTATGCCAACGTGTCTTGAGTCCAGTGCTGCTTTCTATTGCCATATAGAATATGTGGAATGCATTATGGCTTTAAATATTATCTTATCTTTTTACTGTAGTGTTATCAATTACATTGTTACAATATTAAATTATGCTTTTTCCTGTTCAATTTATGTAGAATCATACAACTGTTCTGGTAATTACCGTTGCCATGGAATGAAGAATTGCATACCGTTAACGGAAAGATGCGATGGAATTAAACAATGTCTGTATGGAGATGACGAGCTGTTGTGTGGTAAGGAATATTATGGAATATTAAATGTAGAAACCTATATCTCAGCTTTTTATGTTACCATATTCAATCGGTAATTAATATGGTAAGATAATGTTGCAAAGGTCAGACTTTAATGATTTCAGCTATTTCACGTCAATGACCGACGCTGAACTACTTTTTATCTATTTCGAATTCATAAGTCAGAAATTTTCAACCTCTGCATGGTCTCGACTTATAGTTAAGCTGTATTCATTCCAGATGATTATTGCCCAGATTTTTGTGAATGTCATGGTTCTGCAATTGACTGTACCAACCAGGAGATCGGTGTCTTGCCAGTCTCTGTCGGTCAAAACACGAAGAAACTGTAAGTATAATTGTTGACAACGGCCAAAGGTAAAATCGCAATTTTAATGAGAATTTGATGATAATGAACAAGCCTCAACGATGGTGAGCTTAAATCAGTATTTGTATCAAATGCATATGTTTATGAAAACATGGCCTGTAATTCCTTCAAAACCCGAGTTGTTTTGGCATGTCAGCAGAAGCACAAACGACAAATATTGTTTCACAAAAATTCTCATCGTCGTCAAGTCAGTCATCAGCATTTCTTGCTTTTTTCAAATATGTACAGAAATTTATCCGGAACCTCATTTGATATTGAGGAACAAGACTTTGAGGATCTCCGAGTGTTAGCAGAATTGTGAGTACAAATTAAATATATGCATGGAACGTAATATTACCAATCCTGAACCCGAAATGGTCAGTCTCTCCAGTCACCTGCATCAAGTTGTACCTATATATCTGTACACTCTAGCCGGACACCTGTTACTACCACCTGTCATTTGTGACAAATTGTTTTTCGTGATATATGCTTCATATTGAACCATCAGATGGATAGATAAACAGATGGATAGACAGATAGATAGATAGATGGATAGACAGATAGATAGATAGATAGATAGATAGATGGATGAAAGGAAAGGACGGACGGATAGTAAGATAGAGATAAATACATCATACATACATACATACATACATACATACATACATACATACATACATACATACATACATACATACATACATACATACATACATACATACATACATACATACATACATACATACATACATAAAGTCAGTCAGTTAAGCTATGTACTTATTGCTTTGATTTAAGGTTTGTAAACGATGCGTGATAGCGAGTCGGTTTGCTGAGGCTTCATAAAATGTACAGCGCGAGGAGGTGTCATTTTAAAAAACTGTACCGTAACAGCTATAGCTCGGTTAATGAACCACTACATTTAAGGGTGACTAGGTGCCGAACGTTGTGACATCGAATCCCATCGCAAATCTTCAGAAAAAAACGTACATACATGCGTACATACTTGATTGTTAAAAATCGATGATTGGTGTTTTTGTTTATTTCAGAGACATATCGCATAATTCAATAACTCTAATCCGACCGAAAAAGTTTAGGTTCCTCGCAAATCTATACCTGCTGTAAGTATACCTATTGATGTCATTCGCTACCTGTTTCTAATATTTTAATACATGGATATTAAACCACCAGTTTAATGCATACGTAATGACCTTAATATTTTGACATTCTAAATAGGGCGACGTTGTTTATTTCCGTTTAATGTCGTCTTTCTGCTAACCCTGGTTATTATTTTGACAGGAATCTTGAAGCAAATGACATTCAAGTTTTGCTTGAAGACACATTTCATGGATTGCACAACCTGAAGAAATTGTGAGATTATTTTCTATTATTATTTTAGATTTCTTGCAAATTAAACCATTGTAAATTCATTCGTAAAATGGATAATGGATTAATGTATTCACCTCAATGGAATGTCAATATCCCTATATTGATCTGAAATTGTCCTACTGTAAATACTACTCTGTGACACTGCCAACAAGTATTTGAAAAGTTCACTGACAGTGAACCTTCATGAATAGTACACAAATAAGCTGAATCTGAAGTGTAAAACTTTCGTAACAGTTATTTTCCTATGTCTGTCAAGGTTTTATTGCTCTCATAGTTCTTTACCGATACTTAGATGACTTAAGACCCCATTTATCAAATACAAATTTATACCGTAGTTGTGTGCACTTGCCACTCTTAACCTTTGGCAATCAGAGTGAAGCAGAAATGTACTTTGAGTTACACATATAGAGAATGGATTTCAGAAAAGCATAATATTGAATCCTGTGCTGCTTTCTGTGGTGTTGGTCCGTCGGACTTACATGTTTCGTTCTTGAAAAAGTATCCTGTTGCAAGCGAAAGTATTGTTCGTCCAAATAATGTCAAACTCGAGCAATATGTTACGTCTACGTTTATTACTTCAGTGCAATTGTTTTGACAATAAAATATAATATGGTGATATAACGATATCAATAAAGTATACAGTGTGCACAGCAACATTGTTTTCAACTTATAATACGAGAGAGCACGTACATTTGTATTTTTGTTTATCTAACAGCATATGTATTAAATTTTACTATTGAAATATCCACAATGAGAAAACGTACTGTTTTTACCGGAAATTGACCAAGGCTTAGTTGAACATGATCTTCCTTGGTTACACGAAATCACTCTCGTATTCACTTGATTTGCGACTTATTGTCATTTTATACTAATTAATATTTAATTCGTCTCTAGATTCCTGTCAGGAAACAAAATCATGATGATAAAGATTGGTGCGTTTCAAGACCTTGGAATTCTCCGATATCTGTAAGACTTCAAACACAAACACGTTTTATGGAAGCCATGTGCTTTAAAGTACCGTATCGCCTAGTGAAAGTCGCCATTCAGCTACCGTCCATATTACAATCACATCATTGCATACCAACTTGAAAATAATGCCGGAGAGATTGTTGGTATCTCACGTTATAGATATCATCGAATTGTGGCTGGTAAAGTCTATGATCAAGTCGGACCGGAGTCAGAACGCCATAAGGCATTTAAAGTTTTGCCATAGCTAGTTCTTTAACATAGTCAGCTTTCAAACACCAAACCTGAATTTGACTGCCGGAGTCATGCCAACATGCACTTAAACAATTTGCTTTCTTCAAAGCGCAGCGATAATTCTAGATTGCAATATACTATAGCATAAACGTGAAATATACATCAAAAACCAATTATTGACTCGAAACTACCTACTTTACGTAACTGATCGAATAATTCGATATTTATAGGAACGTTACAGAAAATGTATTTGACGTAGAAAGCACCTCCGTATTTCAACCGTTGGAAAGCTTACAAGAAATGTGAGTACCTTATTCATGCCCTGCCACATGCTTCAAACTTTGCTTCTCTTCAAACAAAAAACAAAGTATTTTCTCGTGTGGACAACGCACATGGAAGTTGTCAGTCAGAAATTTCTTAACGCAAGCCTTGTTGTTAATTCTTGTTGCTTAGCTCTCGACTTCATTCATCCATGATGTTACTGAAACACGGTTGTACTGCCTTGCAAAAACATTTATATTGTTTAATAATATTCTGTCATGATTTCAGACACACTGATGCTTACCGATATTGCTGTATGGTCAGAAAACACCAGGATGTAGATGTTTGCACACCACTTGCTGATGCATTCTCCTCTTGCGAAGATCTCATGGCCAATCAAGTTCTAAGATGGTCTATTTGGGTCCTCGGAATATCAGCTTTTCTCGGCAACATTTTTGTTATCATTTGGCGTATCAAGGAAAATGACCTAAATAAAGTGCCTTCGTTTCTAATTTGGAACTTGGCACTTGCTGATTTCTTGATGGGGATATACATGTTGATAATAGCCTCTGTTGATGTGTATTACCGTGGTGTTTACGTCACGTATGACGCATTCTGGAAAAATAGTCCTCTCTGTAAATTTGCTGGCTTTCTAGCTGCGTTATCGAGTGAAGTCTCTGTATATACCCTAACGATTATCACGCTCGACAGATTTCTAATTATCGTCTTTCCTATGAAATTCATTCGTATCAAGCTCAAGACAGCCGTATTTATGATTATTGTTGGTTGGATTGTTGTAGCGGTTTTAAGTTTTCTTCCACTTGTTGGCATTCCCTACTTTGGTGATAATTACTATGGTCGTTCCCCTGTATGTTTGTCTCTACATCTGACCAATGAGCGCACACCCGGATGGGAGTTTTCGGTGACAGTTTTTCTATTTGCCAATTTTCTTTCATTTATTTTGATTTTTGCCTGCTATATTGCAATGTATATGGCTGTAAAACTTTCAACGACAGCGGCTGGTTTAAGTTCCAATAGGAATACAAAGAATGCAACGAAAATTGCCAAACGCATGACACTGATAGTACTGACTGACTTCTGTTGCTGGGTTCCGATCACTGTAATGGGTATACTGGCGTTGACTGACACAGTCACAATTCCAGGATCTGTATACGCTTGGACAGCAGTCTTCATCTTGCCTGTCAACTCTGCAATGAACCCCATCCTCTACACCATATCTGTCATCAAGGTGAAGAAGAAACCCCGAAAACAATCAACAATGCGAACAACGGTGGAAACCATCAAAAGTCCAATGCAGTTAGAAACCGGTAAATAAACAGTTATATAATCAATGTTAGTAAATGTGCAAAGCTTCCTGTCAAGATTGTACCGGTTCTCCCTCCTTGAGTAGGAAAGCTCAAATAAGCTCAAAGTGAAATGGATGTGGATCCACTTTCAATTATCTATATCAATCCGTATGACCCACATCAAAATGAACTGTGTCACTAAGTTTAAAAAGCAAAGATTGCGTACATTTGCTCTGGACGGAATTGATCATGGTAAAAATGGTGTCCGGAGATGCCACTCTGAATTATTTGGTACTTTAATTATAAAATGGCCTATCAGTTGATTTATGGTCACTTGTGCTTTTACCATTTCAGGTTAAGCAATATGCTTGAAACTTTTCGCTTTCAGTATGTAAGACGTCAATTTCAGTTCAGGTCGAAGTAATTTTAAGTAACGAAATAACACAAAATTTTATCATACTTTTGGCTGAGTGCACAAGACAACGGACGTCGATACGATGATAGGGACGAAACTGAGGAATTTGAAAGCAAGTGCCTATGGTTACAAACATTTATCCAAAAACGGTAGACTGACTGAACAAGTTTATTTGATTGGGTATCATAAGGTTGCTTAAAATGGTGAAAAAAGAAAAGCCACCGGTTTATATTTTTGTCGCCCGTGTGATCAAAAGAGAGGGGAAACAAATTAACTCCATCAAATAAATTTTAGTGACTTTGTCTCCCCTGCCCTATGATAGCCGGTACTTGCAGCCGAGTTCATGTGTTACACCGTCATTTGTCCTTCGCAATGAATGAACGGGAACTGCCACTACAGTTATAGCATGACACAACGCTTCAGGTCATCAAAAAACCACAACCAATGTTGTTTATAATTGTCGAGTACAACCATTTGCGTCCTCTGCAGATTTGTGTTAAACTCATGAGAAATCTTTGGCTCTGTTGCCTTACCGAGTATCTGCGTCATACAACTAATGTTTATTTTTCAGCATCTGTGCTACATACAGCGATGCGAGTGAACCCTGTCGTCCCCGGAGCTCTCATGAAGTCATCTTTCGAACTT
Organism: Ptychodera flava; assembly: GCF_041260155.1. NCBI lineage: Eukaryota > Metazoa > Hemichordata > Enteropneusta > Ptychoderidae > Ptychodera > Ptychodera flava. The sequence continues at coordinate 28,287,071 of NC_091938.1, read as the reverse complement.
GTTGAGCCGCTGAAAAAGAATAATAAGGCACTGCATGGTAAATTTACAGCGAAAGAGCTCCTCGTAATCGCTGTCGATATTGCGAAGTCTCTAGACTTTCTTCACGAAAACAAAATAATACACGGCCGTGTATCCGAAGACGCAATTGTCTTGGCAATGAATGCGCAGGTCAGTTCTTTCCGTTAAGTATATATGCATGAAAAAAACTTGTCGGATTACCTTGGTTTTCAGATTTTCCTTAGCCTTTTGATGAGCACAAAGATGTCGTCATTTAGTCTATTGGTTGTAATTCAAATTTTCCTACCACAGTCAAGACCCTGCCATGATGTCTAACTTCAACCCTAAAGCCAGTTTGCAAAAAAATAGTATCTAGAATCAAAATACAAACGTTAACAGATAGCACGCAATACCCTCTATTGACATTGTATTTTCGGGACAAGTTGCACATTAATTTCAAAACATTTGCTAACATGACGTAAACATAAATAGCCTCTAATTTGTTCCATTTCTCCAGGGACATATTTGCCGCGCCTTCCTGTCTGACTTGAGTCGCTCACGCTACTGCGAAAAGGACACCAGGAAGTTACCTTACTCACAGGATATGAAGGACTTTGGAAGCCTTATTTCTCGGCTGATAAAGCATCCTTTAGAATGATTACACTTTGTGTTGAAAGAAACGGAATAGAAACTATTCTACGACAAATGTATGAGTCCCCGACGACACTTCGATCAACAAAATCCAACGGGCTAATATGTTGAGTATAACAAAGTTGTTGTAGAACAAATTATTAATATTGTGGTAACTATTTAGTCAATATCGATTGTCATGAAGTTGAGCAAATACTTGCTTGTTTTGATATTAACAAAACATTTATCGTTACTTGACCTATCGTAATAGTTTGCAATTGTTGAGCTCTTGATTAAATGTTGAAAAATGTTTATCCATGATTAAAATTCCTCATAGTTAAGTGTAGTGTGGAGGCCAACAAATTTCACCCACTTTGGGCATAATGAGTCAATATATGTTGCTAATACCGAGGAAAATATTCGTATTCCCATACCCGACAACCATTGACGTTCATGTACACTGTATACGTACGATCATGCGTGAGCGTGCACTTGAAGCTTTCTTGACATCAATATTTCAGGAACAACCACAAAATAAATCAAAAATGAAATACAGAGTGTGACGGCGTTATCAAATACGCAAATACCGGTACTTTTCGTAATCTTAAAGCCCGTCACTTTGTGTAACTGTACATGTGCAGGTAACCTTGGTTTCAATCGTTGAGTATCAACCAAAGCGTGAAGCCGGCTTGAACAAGAGTTGGTTATTGCCTTCAAATAAATTTCAATGCTATCTTGAAGAGGTTGTATATCTTTCTAGAGAAATGTATGAATTGACCGATTGTCTAACACTTGCCATGAGACGTGACCGCACTTCCCTCGGTCACGAACAGCTCCTCGAAATGACTGACAACTTTCCGTCGGCATGTGGATATCACTACAAAAGTATTCAAAAACGTCACAACATGGAATCGTTCAAGGAAACTCAAATTTCTTGATTTTAAAAATAATGTGCGTATGATGACTTTACTAATTCCCTGGTATATGTTTGTTCAATATGGAAAATGATCCCGAAGGAATGACGTAACACTACTCATCATTGAATCGTCGTGAGTGAGTCACTATATCATTTTCACTTCCCTTTTTTGAAAAAGATACAATATCTTAAAATTTTATTATTTTTAAACAAAGTTATGTATGTAATGTCATTCCAATTAATAGGTTTTATCATAAGTTTTGTAGAGTCTTGAAGATATAAGATTCAATAACTTGCAATCAATAGTTCGGTGACATTCATTTGGATATCGAATGCTTTTTTACCAATGAATTTTGTTCAGAACTTCAGAACTACATTTACTTATGACGTTTTTTATGTCACATGACCTGTTCAAAACTAATGTATGTGCTCCATTTGGTATATTGCATTTAAATATCTACACTTGAATGTGATATTCTGCAAGATACTAAATTCTTAGCATAGAAAACGCTGTAGGACGTAACTGGTATTCGATTTTATTATAACTAAACTTTGAAGGTCAATTTGACATTGGAGAGCCACAAATGATGGCCAAGCAAGCTGAAAACTACTTATAACGAATCGAATTTTACGGATTGTAAGTATATGATCAAATTTAAAGTGCGAAGAAATCGCCGTTAAATATTAGGGATTAAAACAAAAATTGGCAAACCCCATGAGCGCTTTGCTTGGACGTAAGTATACGGAATGTTTCAAAATGCTGAAAGTTAGTAAAATGGTAAAAGCTTATTCGGGGTTATACATATGTCATGAATGCTTTGAAGTTTAAAATGGAATGTTCACTTTTGTGATTAATTATTGATGAATTCATAGCATAGCTAATGATATCGAGTTTTGGCGATGTATGGTATAAAATGTTTATGTTGTCGTCTTTCGTATCAAATGTATAATGGGTAATGATGTCGAGTATTGCCATGTATGTTACGTTGTGTATTAGGTATCAAAGTAATCAATTTGTCCAGTAGTACAAGGAAGCAGCCATGTCTCAGACATGTAATTTATGACGGCGAGCTGATTAAAGATTCAATGTTACGGTACCTGAGTGGTTGTTTCAGATTATTTTGAAAATTTGAAGGAACAGTTTTGGAATTTAAGTAAATGCTGATACTTGATTTTACCCGAAGGTCTTATCAATCTAAATATTTCTAACGTCTTTACGCATACACTTTTTTCTGGGAGTTTTGACCAGGCATACATAGTGCAGCCACAATGATTTGAATTAACGTTCCTGACTCTAAAGTCATTGTTAGCCAAGAATTTAACCAGTTTGGATACGATGGTTCCAATACAATCTGGAATAAGAATGTGAGCCCCTAGTTGTGGCGTAGTTGCTCTGCAAAGATCATCTTTGCAATCGATGTAGTCAAGCTTCGTTAGCCGTTGGACTCGTTCAGTGCATGGACATATATGAAAAGTATTGAACTATTTTTAGTTTCATTAGGCTGATAATATCAATTGTCCACCATAGATTGTACACTGACGGGCTAGTCCCGTCTTAAAATTTCATTCCTGAGTCGATCCCTTTCAAAGTTCTAATTAAAACATTGAATAAGTGTCTCTAAAATCGGAAGTAGTCCGTTTTGTATTCGAAGTAAATGTTTAAGATGTGATTATGACACTTAAGAAAGTTAAGAATGTGCGAACACCCTAATTTTTCCACTAAAATCACCAAGATAGCTGTAAGATGCCGTGTTCAAACGCTTAACGCTCTTATCTATCATTGAAATATGTTCGCTATTGTAATATTTCAGTCGAAGTCAACGCAAAGCTTAATTTTCCTAACCTCATATTGTTGTTTGTTGGGAGGCGTTTTGCATTATGAGCGTCATCGTCATGTTGCTACTTTAAATGGACAGATTTATATCCGTTTCATCTCTGGAAAGAAAATTGATCAACTGCATACAACTTTCAAAGGCAGAACAAAGACGTCATCACGTGAATAGTTTTATGTGAACCAGTCCTTTTGCAAGAATAAGAAAATTAGGGATGCTGCTTCACAGTTAATCGATGTCCAGTATATGTAATAGGACAGGGAAATGGATATCGAAGGTAGTAGAACAGGAGATCAGGGGAAACTTACTTCTGTTTGTTAATATTGACAAGAAATTATGAAAAACTGAATAATTAAAAAGTTAATCACACAGGACACGCGGTCTAGCTCACATGACCGTGGTCGAATGACCTTAGGTAACATACGAAAAGAAGCTAATAATTTAGCTGGTAAGGTTTAGATAAATATGTAAATGTGCCTATTGAATCTCCAGTGTGTTACTCACGGTAGGAGTAACGGTATTGCATTGAAGAGTCTAAAGGTTCGCTAGCGCAGAATTGCCCATGCTGAAGTTGTTATTTGCATATTGTGTTGAAAACCCGAAAAAACATGTGACGTTCCCTAGAATCCAATCAATTATTCATTATCGATGTAAACTGGTATGATTAAAATACATCTTCAAGAAATGAACAAAGAACATTGACGAAGCGTCATTGAGAGGTACTACATCTCAATACAAGAGAACAATGAGGACCTACACCGCTGTTTCTGGATACATGTGAGACCTGTCGATTCATGCTCATCACAAGAAACGAACAATGAGGACATGCAACGCTACTTTTTAATATACTTGAGATTTTCTATCGATTCACGCTAATCACAAAAAAACGTACAATGAGGACATGCAACTGTATTACATTTGAGACTTTCTATCGATTCAAGCTAATTATAAGAGTTGATTTGAATGATATCAATTCTTTGGATCAAGCTCATTCAATTTTATGTCACGACAGGCAATAAGCTACGAAGATGACGAACGTTCACTATTTGTGCACGGTGTAACTATCTTATTCAAATTCCTTTAAAATTAGGCTGAAAACCGTTTCTATTGTGATAAAGCAACTGCACGACGACAATAAAATTAATCTTTGAAACTTTTGAGTATCTGTGGGATGCTGATATTTTATTTAAATTAGAAAAAAACGATTATAAACTATCGTCATGCAAACCAATCAGCACTCCTTTAAATAGACTTGTTGACCAAGAACACAAGCTGCTTGTACTGCGACCAAATCAAAGGATATACAGAATGCTTGAGGAGAAAGGTAAGTCTGGAGTACACGATTGTTCAACGGATTGACTAATGCGGACTGCATTGCAGGACCTCGACAGCCAACCCGAAAATATCTGGGTATTCAATATCCTTAGCCAGTATAATTTACTGAAAACGTAACATGCGATTCATGAACCTAAATAAGTTCGATCAGTCTCTTTCGATCATACTGTTTCAGTGACAACTTAAACTTGGTTAAATAAAATAAATACACAACAGCATTTTATGTGCAACATTTTGACAGGGGTGAAAGGGATGAAGCAGCATGAATGTCCTCGACGGTTAGTGGAAACGCTTGGCAACTCTTCCTATGTGTGATAAATGCGTTTCCTATAAGTGATAAGTGCGTTAGGTATATAAAGCTGCTGCTGAAAGCGTTACGTCCAATCACATTGCATTTTACGACATTTTTATAAAATTTCGCAACGATGGAAGAGTGAGTTCTTTGTGAACTTGGAGCAGCTGCTCTGTTTGCTATACAATGGGGTAAAATTCTAAAGGTTTATAAAGCGCTATTCATTCTTGGTTTTTGTTACACAGTACTTAGAGGTAAATATATGTAGTGTAAATTCTTCTGTCTGTAAAATCACGTCGGATGTCATTTTTTCCTTCTTTGTTGAACCGGTCATGTTTAAAAGGACGCAATAATTTCTACTTAAACTTAATTGGCGGCACGATAAAGACATATATGACTTCTCAACCGAATGGTTGGCGGACTTTTATTCGGCGTCACTCTTTTCAGGTTTTATGTTGTAAAGAGAGGTGCTTCATTTTCCGAGTAATCTATTGAAAGTCGCTATCTCACTGAAGTAAAAGAGTCGCTCTTCGTATCAAAAACATGTTCACTTTATTTTAAAGAGATCTACATGTAAAGGGCCGCTTCTTTTAGCGTTTCAATAGCCTGCATTTTCCAGACTGAGTATAAATGTCTCAATCCTACAGGGATCAGAATTTTCGATAATACGCGAGAAGCGTTTACAACAGGGAAGTCCATTCGAAGTTTGATCGCATTCGAAGAAAAAAGTAATACATTTGTTATTTTTATCATTCCTACTTATCGCTGTCTGTGATGTGACAAGTACCGATATCATGTTAAATTGTATAAATTCCTCCTTCAGAATGTTAATTTTATGTACAGAGTATAATATTTTGTAAAATGTGATCAATTTCGTGTTAGTCCAAATTATAAATTAGTGTATATGCCTGATAGCATCATCGTAAGGTGCTACATCTCCATACAAGAGAACAATGAGGACATAAACCGGTGGTTCTTGATACATTTGAGACTTTGTGTCTATTCATGCTAATCATAAGAAACGAACGATGAGGACATGCCACGGTCCTTTATAATACATTTGAGACATTCTGTCGATTCACGCTAATCACAAAAAAGAACAATGAGGAAAAACAACGGTGTTTTTAATACATTTGAGACTTTTTGTCGATTCATGCTAACCATAAGAGTCGATTTCAATGATATCACTTGGGAATTTAACTATTTATTCACGACAGGCAATAAATTACAAAGATGACGAACGTTCACTATTTGTGCACGGTGTAACTACCGTATTCAAAATCCTTTACAATTGGGTGGGAAAAGGTTTCTCTTTTGAGACTGCACGACGACAATAAAATTAATCTTTGCAACGTTTGAGTATCTGTGGGATGCTAATATTTTATTTAAATTAAAATACGAATATAAAGTATCATCATGAAAACCAATCAGCATTCCTTCACTTTGGATCAAGATCATAACCTGTTTGTACTGTGACCAAAATACAGGAAATGCAGACTGCTTAAGGAGAAAGGTAAGTCTTGAGTACAGTGCTACGGATTAATGCGCACTGCATTGCAGGACCTCAACAGCCAACCCGAAAATTTCTTGGTATTCAATATCCTTATCCAATATAATTTACTTTAAACGTAACATGCGATTCATGTACTTAAATGAGGCCGATCAGTCTCTTTAGAGCAATGCTTTTACAGTGACTGCTTAAACTTGGTTAAAACATGGTGTCAGCATCTACCTGCTCTGTGTTTAAAGTCAGTGTGTTTGCAAAAAAAAGTCACTTTATCAAGTAAATACACATTAGGATTCCGTTTTATGTGAAACTTTTGGACAAGGGTGAAAAGGCCTAGAGTGAAGAGGGCATGAATGTCTTCAACGGGTAGTGGAAACAGTCGACAACTCTTCAAATGTGTAATAAATGCAATATGTATATAAAGCTGCTGCTGAAAGCGTCATGCGTCGAATCACATTGCATTTATGGGCATTTTTATAACATTTTGCACAGATAGAAGACTGAGTTCGATGTGAACTTGGAGCAGCTGCTCTGTTTTCTAGATGTTTTAATTCAGAGGGACGACACTGTAGAGTGGAGTAAAATTGTAAAAGCTTATAAAGACCGATTCATTCTTGGTTTCATTCTTGTGGAAAAAATCACGTTGGATGTATACAGGCTCCTTGTTGACTCATATAGACTAAGTTCTATTCTATCAAAAAAGCTTTTTTGATAAAACAGCTTTCAAACAACTCAAAAGTACTATACTTGAGAGAGGCAGCTCTAATTTATTTTTTATTTGAAATCTCCTGTGATTAGACCTCTACATTTAAGACATCAAACTGTTATATTATTATATATATATATATATACAAGAAGTGTTGTACTTTTAGTCAACGTAGAAAAGTTTATTGATTGGCATTTTGGATATCCTCTGCCTTGTCGTAATTATTTATTCAACGATCGACGTTCAAGTCTGCGCTTGTGCAAAAGGAGGACTTTGCAGCGTAAAACATCTATCAAATGAGGTAGAATGCACCTCGGGACAGATATTCGGACTCTCAAACTTTTACATTCTTTTCTGATCTACTAATTTTAGGGGTTCATTTTGAAGCTCGTGATGTAAGAAAACGTTTTCACCGCCTTTTTTTCGAAATTCAAAAATTAATTTCCCCAATGGAGTTAACACAGGGATAGCGACCATTTTGAATTTCAAATGTCGGTTAATCTTGGGTAATTTGATTATCTAGCACCAAAATTTGTACGGTGACCCCGATTTTTATTATTGATTTTGAAAGAGAATTCTTGAAATATCTTTTGCGGAACTTTTGAGCTAAAGGTCAACTCTTTCACTTTCGAGGTGAAAACTACCTTATAAAGAAAATAAAATTGTGTCCACGGCACTGAGCCATATTTTCTCTCGTCTCTTGCTTTTACTTTTATCATAATTTCCATCATAAATGTAAAAAATATGACGAAGCTGACAAAACATATATTCTATACTTTTCATAATAAAAAGCGCTGTCAGTCGGTTGCTATTGACGGAACATTGTATCAAATTATATGTGCAATAGTATATCGATCGAAATCTGCTAGCGCACTCGTGTAATCGGGGCACCTCATGAATATTTCCACATTTACCCATATATACTTATTGACGTACATGCCATTCCATCAACATCACTGGTTCAACTTGGTTTCTTGCACTAAATTAAAGCGACGACACGTTTTCAGTTTGGTGATACTTTTACGTTTCAGCATATTTTGGTGCACTTTTGCCAATTTGCCATTATGAGCAGGGAACGACCTGCAAGTGAGCAAGACAACACTGTATCAATTTCGGACAAAAGAATATCGATCGATAACGTTCACTACACAATTACAGTGGAGACTGTGCGCGTTCGCCGCCGTTCTTTGTTATTTTTCCAATTTTCTGCAATTTTCATCGTTCATATTCGCCCAAATTTTGTATGACTACAACACTTGACAAGTATTTGGTCTGTACAACTTACGAGACGCTTACTGATTAAAATGCGTCCATTTAAGACCCTTGGTCTGTACTCGCTGTCAGATCGCCATTTTATTGCGGGCAGGGGTATATTCGGTGATCAGAATAAATACAATGCAAATAAAACAAGTTTCGTCAAGAAATTCAAAAATCAAAACCAAATGAATTTTGTATATCAATCAAAGGATCATAGTGCCACTTTTCACCGTCAATGGTTCAATTGCGGAATTTGCAATCTGTGTGACATTAGACGCCCTTATTTTATAAGGGAAATCAAGGTTATTGGCTGCGTCGTAAAATGAAAAATACATCTGAAAAAATTGTCGGTTCAGCGTTTTCATTTCACCGTTATTTTTTACAATATTGGAGAATACACATCTCATGATGGTAAATTAAAACTCCATGGTTTTATTTTTTTTTTTAATTTAGCCTACCTCTTATTTTTATGAAATGACGAGTTAAAGATCATTTGTGCTGTTGGTTGTGTTTTCACCTATTTTTGCATAAGCTTATGACTATTATATATTATCGCTTAGGTATTTTAGCAATTTGTCCGAGAAAGTCTTGCCAAAATATCATTATTGAAAGGGCAACATATACAGGAAATGGAATATGCAACTTTTTCATCAATATTTTTCTGTACAGCGAGGAAATCCGGCGAAATTTTCAACACGACGCGGGAGGTGGATTTGTACGCATACTCAACGTATGTGTGGCGAAAAGTGTATTGTCCAAAATAGGGCGCCTTTGGGTCGTAGTGTGACTTACGACGTTTCCTAGATTGACTACAAAATACACATAGTGTTAATGCCAACATTTTCATTTTGCCCGTAATACGAACACGAAAACGATGGATCAGACATTGCCACTGACACGAGATAGTGTAAAATAAGCATACTGCAAGTGGTTTGACGTTTCTCTACCAGATCAAACTCTTCTGAAGCCAAAATGTAAGTGAATAATCCGCATTTACGTGCAGAAAACACAGCAAATCAACGTTTGACTAATCATTCCGTTGGAATCTAAATATCTTATTAAAGAAAGAAAGTGTCCTTACTATGGCAAATATCATGATGATTGCCGGATGCATGAAACTTAAGTAACAAATACAATTACTCGAAGTACTCGAAGGAAGGTGTGCTATTATTTGGGTCTGCTTCAGGCATCGAGCACTGTAATTTCCCCCGAGGACATACGTGTACTTTGGTAATTTTACATAATCCCCCGTATCGAGTGTGGATGCGTCGCGGACGAGTTCTTTACCTGTGTAGCGGCCGTATCTCAGAGCCGATTAGGCGAAAGGATACGGCCTTTACACGGCCTCTACACGAATTTGCGACATTGCTACATGAGTGAGGAAAACGGAGGGATTGTATATTTATCACATGCATGTGGACCTACTTTTCTGTGAATACACCGTATAGGTAGATATGATATTTCACTCTAATGTGGGGAATGAACGATTATAGCGACTATTTGAGAAAAATTATTCCGCCCATGTAATGCAGTCATGGCCATGTCACAGCTTGCATGATTGCACTTCGCGGCTGCTAAGCTGCTCATGGGTACTAATGTTCTGTACGAAACAAATACAGAAACCAGCATTTTAAGAATGTGTATTTATTTTTTACGTTACATAATATCAACTTCAGTGAAAATTCATTCATGAAATGTCTGGAGTAGCAAGCGGGACGTCGCAACACTTTTACATTCAGCCGGGTTACACTTTTGCTTTTTTGTAAATATTCGCCATCATTTAAACATGACTGCTTTTCAAAATTTGTTTGACATTTCTAGATAATGAAGAGTATTTTTTAAGAAAAATGTTTACAAATAAAAAGAGCTTGTTTAAAATATACTGAAAAACGGTTTTCAATTCGGATTCCAAAATCGCTACGAGTCTCTCGAACATGTCGAAGCTAGGACGACGAAAATTCGACGACATGGTACAGTTCATGAAACGTGATGCACAATAAAAAATCGAATCTCCAAATGAACAAAGAATATTGCGAACTACCATCGCTATGGGAGAATTATACGGCGTTTCTTCTGATATGTCTCACAGGGGTTTCTCTCGACTGCCCAGATCGCACATTTCGAGCCATTGTCTGCCCTGAAAAATTAGTGGCAGCGCGGAAATTGCACACAAAACCTAGCATGAGGGTGATACAAACAAATAATGTACCGACCTTTGAATTTGCAGTTGAGTGTAGTCATAGTACTCCCTCGGAAAAGACAAAATATCGCCTGTCATTTAGACTGGGTGACGTGCATGACGTGGGGTGTACTCATCGAAAATGACAACCAACAACGTAGTCGCGGTTCAGTCTTCATGGATGGATACTAGCGCAATTTTATTTTCAATATTTTGATGGCGGTACTTAAACTTTGAAAGCAGAAGCAAAACTTGAAATGATGTATCAATGATGGAATATTATCGAAAATTACAGCTTTGTATAGGCACACTGCAGTGATGATCGATCTCGGCTGCAATGAAACACAGCCGTTCGATCAGTCCCCAATGGCGCATATTTTCATGGATTTAAACCCCTTAATTCGGACACAATCGTGTCCAAGGGAACACATAGGACAAATTACGGGCCAAGGGAACCTGTGATTAACAAATCCGCAGAAGATGGAGAGCGGCCGACCACATCACAAGCCGAAGAAAAACAATGTCGATGTTACTACGGATGCTTCATGCGCGATGCAACATAGATGACGCAACTGAACTGGGTGATGATCGTAATGATATCGGAAAGCGCTTCCCATGAAGGCAAAGTGACTGCTCCCTAAAATGTCAAGTCTGCCCCCAATTGTTGATGAATTGGGCACCAAGTGTGCCTTTCAAAGAACATGCAGAGAAAACACTGGTCTCAAGTCCGGAAAAGTATCGTCACTGCTGTCAGAATGACGAACGTTCGTTGCTTTCCGGCTCGACTCGTTTATTTCTCATGACATTGGAAGGGAAATAATAGGCTCAGATCTTACGATTAAAGACTAGATTTACTTCAGAAAATTACTTACTAGATACCAAGAACTTAAACTGTAGAAAATTTGTAAAATTTATATTTCTGATCACTATTTGCAAGTAGATTTCGACAGAAGGGCAAATCCACAAATTCCGTCTGAAAACAGACTGAAAAGACGTCATTACCAACATGATGGACAGAAGCGTAGAAAAATGGGCTTTTTTCAATTTGTTCAAATTGCATTTCCTTAGATGCCCTTGAGAATTATTTTAATGAAGACCTAAAACTTCTTTAAGTAGTTCGTTAAGCATAAAACAGCTATGACAAAAGCCACATTTGATTAATTATCATTGTACTCATGCAAAATAGACCGTTTATTTCAAAACCTGACAAAGAGAGGAAAGCAGTCTGCGATCAGGTGCATCAAAGAGAATGAAAACTATCTTGTCATTTTTCAATTTGTTACTATAAGTCACGGTATCAGTGTATTATTATTAAAGTTTTGTGCATGTTGCTCTCTCATACTTAGTTTTCATCAAGGATCAGCCCTTTTCCATGCTTTGTATATAACAAATTTCGTAACGATGAGTAAGCAAACACACAGCAACTGAATAATGTAATTCGTGGCTTGTATGGTGCAGTTTTGATGACTGAAAACATATACCGTGTTTTATAAATATTTTGACGTGAAGATATCAATCATGAACGGTTCACGAAATGTTTAGTTAATTGACAATAGGAGTTGTCATGGAATTAATGTCAACAGTGCTTTAATATTTTAGCATCGCAATGTGAAGTGTGAGAATAGAGAAACACTCAGTAATACAATACATCATAACAAAATACAAAATAACATAATACTACGTTGTTGAACAAAGTGTTCAGCGAACAATTTACAAAAAAAGATCTAGTATTTATCATATTGTATTGGTATGTATCCAGGTATGTGAGAGCAACCTCACTTCAGAGATGAAATCAGTATACCTGCTTTACCTTATATGGGTTTCTTTTAACTCCTGTAAGGTAAGTTTATTTTAACATTACAGTACAGTAGCACTGATAAGATCTGATTATTTACGAATTGATGCCTGCTCCGAGTGTGTTAGGCAAAGAACAGGGATAGTATGATGTTATTGATCCTTGTTTTAATATGTTGAGCGCATGTTGTTACCTAACAGAGGACGCAAAAGAGTGAGCATATTAAGACAAGTCTTCTTCAAGGATCAAAACGTGAAACATAGAGTAATAAAGGCGTCTTACCTTGTTAGTTCGAATCCGATCGAAAATCTATTGAACTAACATATGCTTTCAACATCGTTTGTTTTTTCTATACAGGCGGCTTATTCCAGTAATTGAAAAGCACCAACTTAAGTATTTTATAATGGAAAGCATTCCTTTCAAATGTATAATTTCTCTTATATCCTCATAGGGAACATACTGCACTGGACCAAATCTATGTGAACAGATTTGTAGACTCGGCGGAAATGGTGAAAATGTGTGTGCTTGTTTGGACGGATACTTGAGCATAAACAACGGAACGCAATGCCAGGGTAATGTACTCGATCTACAATTGACAATTGTCACCGCCATTAAAACCTGATACGCTGCAGTTCTACAAATCTGTTACATACAATTGCGAAGCCAAAATTTCTCTCCTTAAGTTTACATAATAATTGTACAATTTTACATGCGTGTCATTTATACCAGTATTATTGTCTAAACTATCCGCATGCCGATAACGAGGTACATGACAATAAAGTAAACTGAACAAGATAGTCAAGATCATAAAGTATGTTATGCGTAGTTTTCTTTTAAAATACCAGGATATATACTAAACTCGTACGATGTAAAAAATATATATCCCTCAGTTATAAAAAAGATGATATTACATGATTTAGACTATTTCTTGATAACATAATCCGTCAAAGTGTTAAAAAAACAAATTTCCTCTATGGTCTTTGCTGTCTTTCTTGTACGGTTTATTTAATGTCTTTTTTCGTTTTTGATAAAACGAAAATATTATGTCAACAATTGCACAATACTTTAGCTAAGATAAAAATATGTTGTTAGGTTCAATTTTTATTTTATTTTTAATAGAAAACAAATTCACCAATCCTAATGAACTGTGATTTTTGTTTTACTAACATAAGCAGAAGTGTTGCACGTCAACACAAATCAGGTACGATCGAAAAAATGCCTATTCCGATCATGCAAAAATGAGATGGCTTCAATTTTTCAACAAAATGTACGCAACTTTATTGTGTGTTTGCAGATCTCAAAGGTGACTTATTAGCATGTGGCAAGCATTTTAAGCCCTTATCTCATCTCAGCTTGCCCCGTTTGTGCAATCAGTGACTTTTGCTAGGCGGTGACACACCTACAAGCACGTTGCCGGTTGACTTAAACGTGTAATATAACCCAACAAAATGCATGTGTTGTCTGGTATTATCAGATGTTGACGAATGCAGTACAGAGAACAACGACAGAAATTGTAATAGATTATGTAACAACACGATGGGATCTTTCACATGTGATTGCCTTGATGGATATCGACTTCTTGGCGATGGTTCAACATGCAGAAAAAGTGAGCTAGTCGATATGTGATATTAGTTTTGTTCATTATACAAACATCTGAGACAACACAGATTCTTTTCATTTTTTTTTTCAGATTGCGGCGAGCCTTGTACAAATATTTTAAACATATCTAACACTGCAATCAATTATCGTATAATATCATTCGATCCCATTGATTGTTAACGATTATAATCGCTATATAAAATCGTTATTTTAACATATAACACTTTCTGAAGGCACTTTAATGATGAAATGATGTATTATTTGACGCACCCAAATGTAGCAACACTTAACTAACGTTCAAGTTAGCGTTGGCTACATGTGCTTTACTGATATATATTTTTTTCCATTTAGTTTGTGAAAGATATGAGTTTCCATGTTTGGATGAAGTCTGTATTGCAAATCGATTGATTTGTGACGATGTAGAGGACTGTAAAGACGATGAAAGCAATTCACACTGTGGCGGTAAGTTGAAGTACTGTGCGTAAGTTCAATGTAAAGTGATACATAATTGTTGCTTATTTGTCATTTCAATATGACATTTTACAAATGTAAGCTAGCTTTATCAGAATCTTCCTCTTTCCAGATAGCAAGGTAACGTATATAAATTAAATTTGATTTGCGAATATAAGGTATCATCAACGGTTTACGTTTATGACGTTCTATATTGATATCTAATACATGTGAGGAATTTTCTCTTTAAAATGGCAGAACTATCTTATATTGCGTATTGCAACGACGCACAAACGTGTGCAGGGCAAGATTCTATGAGCACGAAATTAAATTCCTAGTAACATATTTGCCGCAACATTAGACGCGGCAAATTTGTAACTAGAATTCGATTTCAAATACTATGTATCAGCGTTCTTTTTGATCGCTGCTTAAATTTATTTCTCGCGAAATAAAAAATTATAAAATATAAAAACACACATTTGCCGCAGTGAATCACGTAATGGCAAGATTAATACCTTAAATGTTGTCATTTTCCATCTCATGTTTCAAATAAAAGCATTTCGTTTATCTTAAGCAAGAGGTTTTTTTGAAAGTCGTTTCGTTTGGAAGAAAAGTAAGATTTTCAAAATACAAATGAACTTTAACGAACTAATCGTTCATCATAGATTTAGCCAAGCAACTTTTTCTTAATTCCAATTTGTGTAACGTTTAATCGTTCATTGTTTCATACCTAAAAGAACGTCTCAAGTTTAATTTTCTGGCATTATTTTCAAATTACATTGTACCATTATGGAATTTTGTTTAAGTAGTCTCTGAGCTACAAGATACAGTATACTTTTCAAAATATCGTTCAATATATTGTTCAATATATATTTTCACAAGAAAGGTAGGCTAATATGTTGTTGACTCTAATGATATTGTCCAATCTATCGGGACATGTTTAAATATTGCGACATACATTTGAAAATAAGAAAAAAAGTTAGCAAATTCATTTGCCAAACAGCAACTTTTAACCTTTCCTTATCTTAAAATTAAGACTGTAGTCCATTTTTTCAAAATATTGTTCAATATATAGGTAAACACAAGGAAGATAGATCAATATATTGCTGACTCTGATTACATTGCTCAACTTATTAAGACATGTTAAAATATTGCGACATTCATTTGAAAATAAATAAAAAGGTGGTAAAACAGCAAATTTTACCCTGACCTGATCTTAAAACTGGAAGTGTCATTTCAAAATTTAGATCATGTTTTGATATGTCCACAGTGAGAAGAAAATGTATTTACACGCAAATAATCTGAGAAATCTAAAATGGTAATAAAAATTCCGAAATTAATCCGGAACCTGTAATATGTTTGTAAATTAAGACTTGACAGTGGAATTAGTTCGATTTAGCGAACACAGAAGTTAGATGAATGGTTTCGAAAACTTTAAAATGTACGCAAGAAATACATCTAAGTCTTGACGAAATAACCTGAGTGTAAGCGTGCTTCAAATACCGTTGTTTGCATATATATTATATTATATATATATATATATATATATATATATATATATATATATATATATATATATATATATTTATATGTATATATATATATATACATTTGTTTATATGTAAGAATAGAATTAAAAATGAATACTTATTGTATAAACAAACATTAGATGAAGTCGTTATAAAATCGTGAAAACAGTAAAGAACGTACACAAACAGAAGGACGCCTCGTTGTTTTCCTAAGGAATTTGTGTCATCATAAAACAATGTAAGCTTAAGGTCCGAATGTCAAGGGTGGGTAAGTAGTGACAGAGTTTATTGGATTAATTTGAATATTTACGGAGAAACTTTTACCGTCATCATACAATTATTTCGGGCAGGGGTAAAAATTGGGAGTAAAAAGTAATTTGGTCAAAGTTATCGAAATTACTACATAATGAGAATGTGAAAATGAGTACATAGTCAAATATTTGCTGTCCTTTTGTTCCTTTTTAAAGATTGTGTAAAAAGTGAATTTTCTTGCGGAGATGGTTCGTGTGTTGCTAATCATATGGTATGTGATGGCAAATACGACTGTTCTACAGGAAGAGATGAAATATTATGTAGACAAGGTATTATGATTATATAGTTCGATCTTTCAATTGTTAAAGACACCTAGTATGTTCAACACTGCACTGAAAGCAGCGGTGGTTCTACCAATACAATCCTTCGGCCACTGCATTAGAATAAAAATATGCTTTAAAATTGTTAAAACTATTGTTTAGAATACGCTTCAATGCAATTACTTAGTATGTCATCGAAGAATGGCAACGTCTTTGTGCATTAAGTGACATGCTCTGATACATCTAAAAGTTAGTCGTTATTTACTTAGTCACCTAGTATGTTGAACACTGCACTGAAAGCAGCGGTGGTTCTACCAATACATCCCTCTATCACTGCAATAAAATTAAAATGTGCAATAGAATAGTTAAAAGTACTGCTTATAATACTCTTCAATGAAATGACTGAGTGTGTTATGAAAGAATGGCAATGTCTTTGTACGTTTAATGGAATGCTGTGATAAAGTTTAAAGTTAGTCGTTATTTACTTTAAAACTGTTAATTGAAATCTGTTAGTCATGTCAATTTATTTGTTTAAAACACGATTGGAACTAATTTGGGATAATTGGACAGTGAAGTAATGTCAGTGTAATCTGCAAATATAATCTCATAATTATGTGTTTTTCTCTGAGCACAAGAAAGTAACCATTTCCTGTATTTGCAGATTGTGGCTACGATGTGTCTGTTGCCCCAGGAGAATCGGTCATCGTACATTCGCCGAACTATCCCAAAAATTACAGCGATAATGTCAATTGTTTTTGGACCATTGCTAACAAATATGGTGGTAGTATTAGACTTGTTTTCGACAGCTTTGAGACAGAGGAGCTCTACGATTATGTACAGTATGGTACTGGATATGTTCCTAATGCTGATACGTACAAGCATCATGGCAATGTAACTCCCGAAGCCTTAACATCAACAGAGAGTGTCTGGATAACATTTTATTCGGATAGGTCCGTGACAAGCCGTGGATTCAAGTTTGTGGCAAGTGCATTCGGTGGTAAATATCAATAGAAATAATCACTCATCAAAGAATTTCAAAGAGTA
This sequence comes from Ptychodera flava, assembly GCF_041260155.1. Classification (NCBI taxonomy): domain Eukaryota; kingdom Metazoa; phylum Hemichordata; class Enteropneusta; family Ptychoderidae; genus Ptychodera; species Ptychodera flava. The sequence continues at coordinate 28,269,431 of NC_091938.1, read as the reverse complement.
AACAATCATAGTAGATAAACAAATTTCAAGTAAACTCTTATTTCCGTAATGCCTATCATTTTTATCAGTTTGTTGGCTCATTTCAATGGCAAAGATACGGAAGGAATGCACATTGCTACCAAGAGAATCAGTTTTCGGAGAAAATTCATTTTGTTTGTTTGTAATTAATTGTAAGATTCGTTCGTCGGAGACAATTTTGTAATCTAAGACGAGTAAGTACAGACTGACGCATTCTAAACCAAAGGAGTGTCTGGCCTCATACAGAGTAATAGCACCCGCCTTGCCCATGTTGAACTAGTTAGAAGTGTAGCTATACGAAGGATAATCGAATTCGTTCAGCACTAGAAACAGCCGTAGAAGTGAGGATTGTTAGGATTACGCCCCAATTTATTTTTCCACGATGAATCTATGATGTTTTAGGCCAACTATTGACTGGCTTTATCAAAATAATCTTTACACAGGAAATGTTTAATTGCGAACATTTAGGAGTCGGGTCAATGACAATAGTCGCAAAACATAGATGCTAGACTGCCTTTACGCGTAAAATTAGAATCACGCCTGATTATCGCACCGTACATGGGCTTCTGTATTTTGAACTATGAAAACATGACATCATATTGGTGTCAGAAATATGTAACAACAGAAGAAGAGAAACGTCATGGCTTGCCGCTGCGTACAATAATAAACTTGTTTGACATGAAGCAATGGCAGAATGTTCACTACAATACAATTATATTGAAACAGTGTTCAATGATTTGTTGTTGAACAAATTCTTCTACTATAATTATAATCCCATGGTATTTTTCTCTATTTGACGTCATCGTTCGGCGAGAAGTTGTACAGCTCCACATAAAACAAGTATACAATGACGTCAAACAGAGCGTCTGCGCCAAAGTACGTCAGTTATAAAGAGTTAATCTTAAGCTTAGGGGATATAGTTGCCCACTCGACGACACAAGTAATTAGCTCTGCTGACTTCTTGCCAATGGCATATGTCACACGTAGCAGTTGCACCTTGCCGGTAGCATCAATTGAGATCTAGCATTATAAATTACATACCACATGATGACGCTCTAATCGAATCTTCGTTTTCTCAAGAGTCTCTTTTGAGAGATCGCTTAACGTATGGTTTTATGCCTTTTAACATTATTAACACTTTGAGCGGCAACGTCAATTATTCATACCTTTATAAAATATACCAGAGTTAATTTTTCTCAGATTTGTGCCAAAACTTTGATAGAACACTGTAGCCAATAAAATATGATGTCCATTTGGTGTGAAATTATAAAAAAAATCGGAAAAAATCATAGAAGATTGGGTAAAATGTGGCAGTATAATTTTGGTGGAAAAAGTACAGCACTCAAAGGGTTAATATTACAACAATCTGCAACATCGCTATTTGATAATCGAATTCAAAGTCTGATAGACAAAATGTTTGTTGACTGTTTTGGTTTGTTGCAGAATGCGTTTTTGATAGTCGGTTGAGATCATTGGAAAATTCGGTTATCACTTCCCCGTCATATCCGAATAACTATGAAAACAACATGTACTGCTTATGGACATTTACAAATGAAGATGGTGGTCAAATACAAATACATTTCGACCATTTTCAAACTGAGGCATTTTATGATCATGTACAAATTGGAAGTGGGACTCTTCCTAGTCCAAATGCCTCGATGCATTATGGGAGCGATGTTCCAGAAACATTTCAGTCATATGGATATGATGCATGGATGACATTCCGCTCAGATGACATACTGTCTGCGTCCGGTTTCAGAGCAACAGTGTCAGCAACAGGTGGTAAGAATGAGCACTACATGTCAGTATAGTTGGCCTGACATTTATACGATCATACTTGCATGCAGAGATTCACGTGTTAAGTTACACTTAACGCGTTGGTATCGCTGTGGATTGATAGGTTTAGAGTCACATCAATATTTATACCGAGCTCGTGTAACAGTGAGACATTTTCCAGCCATAAAAAATATTTTTGAACATGTCAAAAGGTCATCACGATGATATATAGCCATGCTATTATACTATATTATCTTTTTCAGAACCTACAACTCATACATTGATGATCTTTATCTCAGGCGAATAATTGATAGAAAGTGACAATTCGAGTTTGAAGTTCTTAAATATATTCTACTATTCATGCTTTCATTTAGTAAGCGCTCAAAATCGCGTTTTATGCCAAATACAATTATGAAAATTCAGGTTAGAGAAGCGGCCAAGAAGATTGCAGATATAGTCCAGTCAATTTAGGGTTTGACCTAGGACTAATTGCAACAGAAATTATTTCTTCACCATGCCCTTTGGAAAGGTCTCACTAATGACATATTAAAAGTATAGGAAAATCTAAGGGGTGCAAATTGGTTAAATTTGCATATATTCAAATTAGCTATATATCGCCTTTAAAATGACTACTATACTCACATTTTGGGCATGTAAACTGAATTCAAGTGACTTTTTTCATTGCAACACAATTAAGTAAGGTTCAACAAGTTATTTTCTAAATGTCTTGAACGATAAATATCATGCAAACTAACTAATTTGCATATATTCGCAGTTTTTCCATTATTTTAGACAAAATGAATGTTTAAACTCATATATAAACAATTTTTTCTTTATGAAATTGTTAAGGTTTTGCAAGAATTATCAATTCCATACCAAAAAAATATGAGGTTGACCTAATTTGCAAGCTAAATTATTTTAATACAAAAGGCCTAATTTGCATAATTGACACAAACGGTCTTCTAAATACAATAAGACTACAATAGCTTCCATTGACATTTTCTGGTTATTCAGAAAGGCAATCCAATGAATAAAGAGAAGAGTTTCAGAGCATATCTGTTTAAATAAAGGGAATCAGAATACTTTCTTTGGATATTCTTCTTTCTTTTACAACGTTAAGGTTATTTATGAAAAATCATTGGACGTGTTCAATTTTTTGACATACATTGTCAATAGTTCAGTCATTTTCTCCTACAACATGTTCGATTGCAGTAAAATTTTGTAGGAATTTTTTATGCTCTTGGTCACTATTTTCAATGACGATGGAAATATCCAGTTACTAATAAATGGTTCACCACACTTAACAGTTGTGCCTGTGAATCATCTTTCTCATTATTGAAATATCATTAGTATAAATACGAACATCATTTGAATCACCATGATAGTGGTGGTGATGACAATTGTTATGATGATCATTATCATATCATAAATTTCTTCCTCTTCCTCCCTGTTCACATCTTCCTCTAGGTGGTTCATTTGTTTACAGCCTGAATCCTTTCGTTGACAACAGAAAGTCTAGATTTTGCTTTCTGCCGGAGTTATTCATGCTGCTGCAGTTCATCGTAGAACCCATAAGAATGGGGAAGGGTAACTCAATAAAAGTTGTGAAGCAAGGGATGATATAATTGTACCGCGTATCATATCAAATCTTAGATGTGCAAGTATCACTCATGGGGCTGTTTATGTAATGGACTTTCCATTTACAGATTATTAGACTTTTGTATCATTACCAATAAGATCGATCATTCAAGGAAATGACAGTCTGGCCAATCTGAGGTGAGACTTCCATAAGGTGCAAAATACAGGATGACCAATTATATGATAATTTGATGTCAAAATTTGATATCTTAAGTGATAAACTTGTTAACGGCAGCTTCTGTGATGCAAATCCCTTCACAGTTTGGTTTTCTTGTTTCACGGTCATAAAAATTAGAAAGAGCAGCTAGACCATGTAACATTATGAAAAGTATCTAGATTTGCTTTTACCAGTGATTTAGATTATCATGGTTCAGTCAACAGATTTTTTTTCAGTTTTTCCTCAAATGCTATGGCTGTGTACTGTAATATTAAACAGGAAATCTCTCTCTTCAGTCCATTATATGACTTTATATTAATTTTCAATTGTTGTCTTCAAGAAATTTCAAATTTTGAGAAATGCAGTGTCCTTTGATTGTCGTGATGTCTTTCAGCTATTTAAGGAACAGCTTTGCTTATCACATATATCATGATAATTGGCAGTATAGTATAGTACCTCTATATCATCATGATCATTATAATTTTTATATCATTATTATCATAAATTTCTGTATGTGGCATTAACAGGCAAGTTGCAACCAGTCAAACGTATATCTGATTTACCAGTGACCACATAACCTGGTCTTTATCTACATGTTACCAACACTTAATCTATTAGTAGTACCGGTAAGGGTGAAAATAGAAGAAAATAGAGCTGAAACACAAATTTTCTTCAGCCTCCCTTAGTACAAAGCGTTGGTTATTTGGCCAAGCATTTTGGTATGCATTAAGATAATCCAAATCCGCCAGTAAGTTCCAAATATTATTGACATTATGCAAATTCTCTAGATAATTGAAACGAACTATACGAATCAATCATTGTTTATTTTTACAGGGCTTTTCATTCTGTATTAGTATATAGTCATTACAATTAGTTAAAGAGGAACAGCTTGAGCGGACGTATAGAAATTTGCATAATTCAATAGGCTGCAGAGCCTCGTTCTGAATGTAAACAAGCAATATGTCGGAATACACGTCGTTCGAGCGACTTGGTCGTGAAAATGGGCTCGAAAGCTCACAAATATGATTATTTAATGCGAAATTGAACATGCTATGAGGTAATGTACACTTTTGAGAGTAATTTCATCGTATCTATGCATGATAGAAATAAATACTAATGATAATTGACAACTGAATTCGTACGTTGCAATGATGGTTTATACCTCTCAGCTGTGTGCTATTTTTAGACTGTGACCCGAAACACACTGATACAGGTCTTGAACAAAAATAATACTTGTTGTGTCAAACCACTTGCTATTGAACAACGCTTGTGACAAGTTTCGTGAATTTCTGACAGTGCGCCTATATTTGCGGCATGATTTCATGATGCCATGTATGCGCTGTTAGTGTTACCGTACAAGGCCGATCGTACAGCCCAGTGTACGCGTGTACAGCGTACAACGCTATGGCACTGAAACTCGCCTTTATGCTATCGGACTTCAGTCAACATTGACGAGTTGAAACATGGTAACTGAACAGTGATATACTACCCGTTACCAGTGAAAAGGAAAACTGTGACAAATCACGGTCACTCAAATCCACTCTTACAACGATATTATTATCTTGAAAGGCTGAGGGGTCAGTAAAATCAGGCGTGGAATGTCCGACCACCACATCCTGCATCGACTCCAAACAGACAGACACTGACAGTTGACAATGACCGAATACAAGAGAAGTCGGCCAGTACAGTATGCACCCTATTAGAATATATGCTCCATATTAGTGTTTCTTTTTTTGAAGTCTCACTTAAGTTATATACGAAAGCGATCTAAATGTCATTCATAAGATGAGCGTAATGTTTGCAAACTTCACAGATCACAGTTCAACGCACGTATGATATACACACATATGGCGGTGTATCGCGATCGTGGTAGCGAGTTTTGCAGTCTTCGTCATAGTTACACTTGAAGTTCGTTAAAAAGTCATAGGAGATGGCGAAGCAACTTAGTTAAGCGTCATCAAGCCATGAATTTTACTGAAGAAATGGCATAATGTTTGCCTGAACTTTAATACGGTACGCGCGCGATCTGCAGAAACACGGAGGCAGACCGTACATGTTTTGCAGGGTGGACGTGGGAGCTCTTTGACTTTGAGTTGTTTTCTGAATGTTCGTAGTACCCGGTAGTATTAAACCGACAAAATAACAAAAACTATGGTAGTAAAAAGTTAAAATTGTTTGGCATATTCAACTGTGAAGAGAATGCGTATGCAATCATATTGCTTTGTTGCGAGTGGCAGACTTCTCCTGGCCGAGTCCCACTGCACTGGCCGAGTTGGTCGGCACCATCGGCGCTGGCGATGGCCGAGTTCGCAACTGCCCGACTTCTCCGGTTTATACCCAATGGAATATTGGTAGCAATGCCTACGAGGACTACCGCGAAATTGTAACCCAAGCATCAAATATAAATATAACATAAGTTGGATTGACAACAGTAAAATATGTGATATTGTGCAATCTTTGGGCCTAAACAATTTGTAAACGTGAGCAAGGCGACAGCGGAGTGTTCCTCACTTTAAGCGGCCATCTTGTCTTCTGATGGCGGCCGAACGATGCTGAAGTTATTTTCGTATTCGTTTTCGTATTCGTTTTCGTATTCGTATTCGTATTGGTATTGGAGTCACTGACAAAATTTTTATTTTTAGTCCAAATTTCGTACGTATTATATAAAAGTTCTGTCTTTACAGAACTTAAAGTGCTTTTTATATGACAATATATCGATACTTCAATATTTGAGAATGTAAGTTGAAAAAGATCCAATCTTTTTAGAACCTAGATTGAAAGATATCGTTGCTATAATTAGAGGAGAGATTTTAAAAACAAACGGCCAGTACACAGGCACTCCTTAGCTGGGTAGTCTGTTGAATAGATCGATTTTCGGTTCGATCTATCTATCCCGTAGTCGATATGCGCGCCATTGTAACCAAAATACACACTAGGTTACAGTGGCGGGCATACTGACCACGGGATCGATAGATCGAGCCGAAAATCGATCTATTTAGCAGACTACCAAGCTATTAGCGCCTGTGGGCCAGTAGTAGTCTTTGGAGGAAAGATTTTTTAAACAAACATCATTTTCGTATTCGTATTCGTATTCGTTTTCGTAATAACTTTATCACAACAACCAACTTACTGTTGACATCATTAGTATCGATAATGGAAATTTAGCTGACCCGCCCAATTTGACGAGTTGTAAACTTAAAAGGTAATTTTCTTGTTTTAAACTGATATCTCTGAGAAAGTGATCGTCATAACGACAGTGAATGCAGGGCTCAACGTTATGCCCCTAAGTCGATGACATGCTATATTTAGACTGCTGTCGCAAAGAAATATCATCTCATATGATGTGGGAAAGCGTCATAAAAGAAAACGAGATGAATAAAATGGTATCATAGGCCTATGTCCCGATCGGTACATTTGTTTCCCTAATAAAGATTAAATTAATGTGTGAGCTGTTGTCAGAGTCTTTATTTCAGTACGGCCCATCTCTTTTTCTTTCCTTGCGTTTGCGTCAACTGTCATTGCCAGAACATGTTGTCAACTTGCGATATGATAAGATACACCAGAATGCATGGAAATTAATTTGTATCGCGAAATATCGAGAAATACCTGTATTCTATGATAAATAGACTTCAGCTAGTCTAGTAGCTGTCGCAACTGGCTCGATCGGTTTCCATCATTTGTTACTGTGCAATCCAGTTTCAGTGTTACGCAGTTTGCCCCGCTCTACAACTCCGTTCTGCAGGTCACTCCAAAAACTTTCAGCAGTACTATTTTGGGTGACCAATTAAGCCGCTAGCCGTAGATAGCTACTTTTTTCAACAAAAACTCTGAATAGAAATGCAGCAACTATCAACTTTCGATAGATATTTTGTAGGCAAGAGAACAAAACTCAAACGTATATGCGCATTTAATCCTAGCTGTGATATCGCAGCGGTACTTGTGGCGTGTATCGAACTCGCTCGGGTCATTGAGGTCATCGCTACAGTCCCATCCATGGTCTGTTCTCTACTACCTCTATGGTTCTACATAATTGCAGTCGCTACCCGGCAGATTTGCCATGATATTTCAACAAAGTTGCTTGCTATTTAGATCTAGCTGAAAACAAAAACCTTTATGAAACAGGATAATCCAGTCCAAGCTTGATGAAATCGATGCTTTGATCTGCTTTCCAAAGGACGATTTCCGGAAATGGTCTAGCCGGTCACATGCCACTAACGCAAATATTCATTACGCACGTGAACGCATGAAACATGTTGCAGTTACTGGTTGCTTGTTTTCCCTTGTCAGCTATATTTTGATGACATTTTATGCTGGGATTATGATTGGTTCATTTGAAATGATGTGACAGCACTAAAACTGCTTCAGATACTTGATTGGACTGTAGTAAAATTTATCATTAAATTCATGGGATATTTTGACAGATCATTCAAGATAACATCAGCAGACACATTAGCAGCGCTGTGCAGAGGAGAGAACGCGCTCAAACCTTTGAGTAACTCCGCTCAACGGCTATGCTTATTCAATGCGTATTTGGGGTCGTGGCCTTTCAGGACAATGCTCCGTGAACACTGAGCGAATATATGTTGTATTTGATCACGTATACGGTATGGAGAAATGTCTTGAAAAAAATTCAGTCGCAATCTCATAAGATTTGGTCGCCTATGCGACTGAAAATGGTCGCTACTTTGAGCCCTGATTGAATGTAATACATGAATTATCGGTCGGTCCGGTTTTATGTATAATATTGCTCACATCTTTACTCTGAAAGATAAACTACTTATTGTCATTGATTTATGTTACTTTCTCCCCTGTAGCAGCACGTACAACTTAGTCGTAACTTGCAATTTTGTAATTTTTGCCTTACCGCACTCCCTGAGTTTTGTAAAGTATTGTATTGTATTGTATTGTTATTATAATTTATTTCAGGTTTACGTAGAGCCATATCAAAATCAAGTAAAATACTTGAAATACAAATTGTAAATGGATATGATCATTCTAAAGTGAGTCCAAAAGGATGACCGGATATAACAATTTTCACATTTTTTTATTCAGATGGTTGTCCTAGACAAGTCCCTCGTTCATCATAGCTTTCGCGCCGCACAAAAATCTGCCTCCCCGCAAAACAATGGTACAGTCCAGGGCAGCTCCTTTGCATCCGCTCTCACGAGTCCCATTACTTGGCACTGACCACCTGATTTCGGGGTGCATCCAGCTGCCCGGTCAAGAGACATTGGCAAGCGAAGATGCTGCCTTACCAGATCCCAACCGATTTTAAGTATTTTTTTTTCAAATAAAATGAAGTGAACAAAATTCTTTAAAATCTACAAATGCAAATTTATGTAAATTTAACCAAATTTGGCAGATGAAATTACGAAACAAATTATCACAATATTTAAACCTCAGTAAATATCGTATATTGCACGTTTCATAAATGAAACCTGGACTAAAAATAACAATTTCTGTCAGTGACTCCAATACGAATACGAATACGAATACGAAAACGAATACGAAAACGAATACGAAAATAACTTCAGCATCGTGGGACGGTGTACGACCTACGAGCCAAAGCAGTGATTTGCAGGGCATGAACAAGAATAAAACTAAGTTAGGGGGCTTAAATAATGATTAGACTGTCTAACTATGTAAAAATATTCACAAGAATCAGCTGTGCATGTAGTTGCGGCAGCCCGAAAGTAGGCCTATGTTTAGCGAGCCATAGATCGACAATACACACATAGCACCAAAAGTAAGCCATAGAAGTTGATATAAATTCATAGGCACAAACTTAACTGCTTTATATGACCATAGAAACGTCTCTGACATCGTTTGTTGGGAAAAAATGGGCTGAAATTGCCCCCCCAAAAACAGGAAAAATCACACTAACGGTCAAGTAGAACAGCGCCATCATCACTTCCATTTGAACGAAATTCTAATATAAATATGCAAATAGGGGTATCTCCGCTCAAGCTGAAAATACACAGCAAATAAATGATTACGTCAATTTCTTTGTACTGAGCAAAATGTTCATTCAAGTTATAAAATCATCATCTTTCGATAGGAAGTACTTAAAGTAATAAATAACTTAAACAAATAGTGTCTCTTAATGTAACTTCACATTTTACTGATAATATAATTAATTAAAATAAGTTGACGTCAATTTGAAAAATTAAAGAAAATTATTTTAATGATCATCATATAGGATTTATGCACATGAGGAATCATTCAAAATTAGGTAAAATATATTTAGCAATGTTAGTAAAAAATTCCAATCTCTCTTTACGATATTGTATAACATTTCAAGTTTCAACTATTATATTTAATAGAGTGTAGGCATTTCCTATAAAATCTTTTACAATTAGCCCTGTTGCACAATGTAGATTGTATTAGACTTTGAATATACCTTTTCTTGGACCTTTTAAATATTTAAGGTGAAGAAATGATTAATGTTCCAATAAGAAAAAGGAAGTGACATGGTTGACTTATTGGACTAATGCAAATAATAACCTTTTTATTTCTGTAAGATATATTTGAAAACATTGCCTAAACTAAAAACAAAGAAAATGATCTTACATAGTCATTACAATGTCAGCTTATCTCTTAAATCACTTTCGTAAATAGATTATCAGCACCAGGTTTGTATAGCATCTATGACCCATTTAGCATTTGGGTAAATTAGCTGTCTTATGCACAACTTCATTAAAGGCACTTTTCGCGATCCCTGGGATCGCCTTTGTTCTAGTCTGTAAGAGGATGATGGAGGTGTGAAAGCCTTTTGTTTTCAATTGAAATTGTAATCTTGTGGGTAAATTTTCTGATGAGACAATCTAGTGCCAACAAAGGCCTTTAAACTTGCGGTATGTAATTTCCATGACCCTACTAAAATTTACAATGAAGAAATACTTCTAATGATCTCGGTTGTTTTTTAACATTATATATAGTCATTTATAGGTCAAAGAAAGGGAAAGGTAAAGTGGTAGGAGGGGCACATTGCAGTTATGTAAAATGAGGAATCTTAAATGATATGATGCATTGCCTACACACACCAAAACTACATTAAATAATCAAATTGCTTGAATAAAATGTCAATAAGCTCAATATATTTTTAAGAAATCTATTAACAGCAACGATTTTGTTCCCATTACTAAGTTTTATATTTATTCAAATTATGCCCTGTCTCACCTCTTCCTCTTAGACTTTACTAGTCATTTTGTTTGTCATTCTATACATCAAATACAGAGTGGAAACAAAAACTAATTGTTGTGTAGATTAAATATAATTTTTAAGTGAAATGCAGTGAAAAGTGAAACACAGTGGCAGCCATATTTGATTTACGCAAATTAGGAATATTTCTCGGGCGATAGAATGTATTCAAAAATATTGCCTGGACAAAAAATAAGATAAATGCATATATTACTTGAACATAATGTCGTGTCTTTCTCAATTCAATATGCCTATTTCTTTTATCAGTAAATGTATTGCATCCATTATCCGTTTATATCTATACAAATGAGGTAATGTTATATCTCTTAGATTGTATTGGATTTTTAGTATGTCATTCTAGGACCTCTCTAAAATACACAAAGAAAAAATAATTCTATTGCTGTCAGAAGTTGCTTAAAATAGTTATTAATTAGGGATATACAAAGAAAAGCGAAGTGTTGTGGCGGCCCTATATTGGATTTATGCAAATGAGGAATATTTCTATGACGACAAAATATTTCAATCAACATTGCCTAAACCAAAAACAAGGCAAATAAGCCCAAAACCTGCATATATCATGTTTAGCCCAATATTTTTAGTAGAAACATTCTATCAGTACCTAGTTTGTAACCATAATCTTTTTACATTTATGCAAATTAGGTATTGTTTACATTTCTAGATTGTAATAGGCTTTTAGTATGTCATTGTAGGACTTCTCTGAAATACACAGTGAATAAATAATTCTATTGCCGTCAGAAGTAGCTGAAAAATAGTTATTGGGAAAAATACAAAGAAATGTGAAGGTTGTGGCGGCCATATTGGATTTATGCAAATGAGGAACATTTCTATGACCACTAAATATTTCCATCAACATTACTTAAACCAAAAACAAGGCAAATAAGCCAAAAACCTGCATAACATATCATGTTTAGCCAATTATATTTAGCAGAAACATTCTATCAGCACTAAGTTTGTAACCATAATCTCTTTACATCTATGCAAATTAGGCACTGTTTACAATTTTAGATTGTACTAGGCTTTTAGTATGTTATTCTAGGACTTCTCTAGAATACAATGTGAAAACATTATTCTATTGCTGTCAGAAGTAGCTTAAAAATAGTTATTAATTAGAGAAAAACAAAGAAAAGTGAAGTGTTGTGGCGGCCATATTGGATTTATGCAAATGAGGAATATTTCTATGACGACAAAATATTTTCAACATCATTGCCTAATCCAAAAACGAGGCAAATAAGCCAAAATACCTGTATCAAAATCATGTTTAGCCACATATTTTAGGTAAAAACCATCTATCAGCGACAATTTTGTACCCATGAGCCCCTTAGATTTTTTTTACTTTTAGTATGATATTTCTAGGACCTTTCCAAAATGCATGGTGAAGAAATAATTTCTGTTGCAATTAGTCCTAGGTTGACCCCTTTTTTGGCTTAGATTGACTGGACTAATATATGAATTTTGATTTTAATAAAGTTGCTTTTATCATATCATTGTAGAGTGCAAATACGAGTACCAGCTGAATCAAGCAGACGAGATTACAATTGCTTCACCAAACTACCCGTACAATTACCATGACAACATCGAGTGTACATGGATTATTATTACAAACACAGTTTGGGGAAAAATTGGACTCTTTTTCAATAGTTTTGACACTGAGAGCCATTATGACACAGTAGGTTTTGGAAGCGGAACCACTCCAGATGATGATACTGATTTGTACCATGGGGATGAAATTCCTGAGAACTATACATCAACTGGAGGTGAAGTTTGGATTGTATTTTATTCCGATGAAGATGTAGTCAGCAAAGGTTTCCAATTAACGGCGTTTGTAATTGGTAAGCGAATAAAGTTATAATGAGATTCAATTGCAATCTTTAGTTTTAAAGCAACAAATCATTAAATTAATCGTGGCAAAGTTTTACAGTTATGACCTATGAAGCTACATTGTCAAACAAATAATATTGAAAATGCAATGTCATCAGAATCCCTGTATGTGATGTGCTTATTTATCCACTCAAATTAATCTTACATCAACAGCACAGTATAATAGTCCGTAACCTGATTGAAAAAATGTATCAGTCTGGAAGTAAATTGATAGTGGCAATTTGTAAGGATGTCCATCAGTATTTGAAAACAATATTGTCAAAACACGACCATCGATCACGACACAAAAGATTTACGCCGCTGAAATTTCCATTTTTACCACCACAATATTGATCAGCAGGTAGACTTGATCGTGAGCTATACCTCGTAGCAACCACAGGACATCAAAAGTGGATTATAAACTTTCCGTAATTTACAATAAAAAGATTCTTGACGACAGAACTTGTCTCACTGTAAGGCAAATGGTCAGTTAATCAACGTCCTGCTTATGTAATTCCATGCCGGGGTCACACCAATCAAGGCTGCTGCGCGTAATGTCATGTAATACGACTGAAAATAAACTGGGGATAACTTGGTGGGAGTAATAATAAGGAAAGTGTCATGAAATAGAAATGTTTACAGTAAATCGCTTTAACAAAGCAAGACGTGGACATATTGTTTTCATTGATATTAACAACAAGTGCACATAGAGTATACATACATTTACAAAAGTATCTTCACAGAGACGGTGACGTGTATGCATTACCAAACAGTCATAGCTAAGTGCTAAGGGTAACAATGTTCAGATTAAGTAATTTGCAGATGAAGGTTGTAGTATTTCAGCTGAAAATTTCACTGGTAAAAAATATAATGTGTGTTTCAATCGATATTTACGCCTTGACATGAATCGCACTATTTGAAAATCACTACTTTCTTTCGCAGTCAAAAATTGCACAAACGACGAAACGTGTGACGGTGACGAGGATTTTTCAGAAGTTTCAACCGATTCTTCAGAAGTGTCTTCCGGTAATAATTATGATTATGACTAAAAGTGGGTTCCTTTTGTCTTTGTCATGTTTGTGAAGAACGGCTCTAATTCAGAACGCTAAATTATATGTTTAGTAAAATTTTCAAGCAATATATATGTAAAAAAAGATATGAAACATTTGTAAATAATCTTATCAAACATTTTCAACGCCTTTGGATTTGAATGCATATTCAAAAACAGGCAGGAATGCCTAAAAACACGTATAGGTATCATAAAAGAACGTTTTGTTTTTGCCAATGGTTTCCGAATCAAACAAAGCGAACACGCACTTATATTTATCGGAAAAGGCCATTCCGATAGAAATTCCCAGTCTCTAGTACGTGAAAGTTTTAGGAACTTTAAAAGCAAACTAAACGATGCATTCTGAGCGAATAATAGCATTATATTGAATATGTATCTTGGTTGCCCATTAGTTTTGGAAATTCCATGTAACATCGATGAATACAAATGCAATGATGGAACTTGCATACCGGTTTCTAACGTTTGCAATCTTCATCAAGACTGTTCTTACCGTGAAGACGAACGCGATTGTGCCGGTAAGTTCATAAGGTCATAATCTGTACTTAGTGTTATTATTCTTTTGCAGCTTCAAATCAATCACCGGTCTTTCTATGTATATTCACTTGAATTAGTGTTCTCATTTTGGAAACAACACGTTTTAATATTCAATACGAATCCGGAAGTCTTTTCTGATTCGTTAAAACACGCAGTTTTGCAAACCTATCATCCAAGTTGAAATTTAACAATTGTATTTTTAGACATTGTTATGCTCATATGAAGACTACATTTGCAGCCAGTAATGTGTGATGTCTTCCTTATGTTCGTTTCGTTGCGTTAGAAATTACAAGAACAAAACCATTATTCGGTCAGGAAAATAAAGTGCAAAGAATAGCCTTACAGGATTTTCTCTATTACATATTTTCAAACTAATATAGTACCCTTAACTTTTTAACCAGTTTTTATTGAAGTCATCAAAATAGATGTCAATGATCTCATTCTTGGAAAGAATAGACATGTCTATTACAAAATTGCAATGAAATTATCTCATATAACTCTCATTCAATAACTCTTAGAGACCATATGCATATGAAAAAATAATAATGAAGAAGAAATAAAAGTTTCCAACTATATGAATTAAATTCACAGTTAATTTTTCACAATTCATTAACCTTTTGAAAACGAAATTATTTGGTTTCTGATTTCCGAGCGTCGACAGATAAATACGAAGTTTGGGAATCAAACTAAGAAAATTAGTCAGTACGTTAATTTTTAGAAACATATGTTTACTCGTTTCCTTTAGGTGAAGATGTAAACCTCGCCTTGGGCAAACCAGCGTTCCAAAGCACAGACTTTCAAGAACATCGCAAGGCTATCCTTGGCGTAGATGGTGTAATAGCAGTTTCTGATATAATAAAATGTTCACATACCCATGAAGAACCCGAACCGTGGTTCAAAGTTGACCTAGAGAAGTCATATCGAGTACTCAGAATCCATTTGTTCAACAGGCAAGATTACTTTGGTAAGTTGGGACATCTTATTTCATTCATTTCAAACGATTTCCAAACCGAATGAAAATAATAACTCTCAGTCTTTTTAATAGTTAACAGTTGCATTCTTTACTATTTTTCTGTTCCTGGAAGTGTCGAAATAATGCAGGGTCATGGGATACATAAACGACAACCTTTTCGGCTATATCTGACTAAAGGTAAAATGCACTTAGGAGACAAATATTCGTAGTCTGTAATTTTTGCAATTGTTAATTTGATCTATCATATGTTCAGGCTAATTTTGAAGCACTTGAAATATGAACATTTAAACCATGCTCTTTTTTGGGAAATCAAAAATGTATGTTTCTCAAAGAGTAACTAGCAAAGGGATGGCTACTATATTTATTTTTAAGTATCGGTAAATGTTAATAGGTAATAAGTTTCTCTACTATAAAACACTACACGTCAACCCTTGATTTATATTCTTGATTTTGTAAGAGAGTGGTTAAAGATTTTCTTGAGGAATGTTTGAACAAAAGTTGAAGTGTCTGAAGTTCAAGGTGCGTGCTTAATACTATGACATTCTCTTCAGACCGGTTAATATGAATATAAAGCATTCAGAAAAATGTTTAAATACTCTAAAATACTCAAGTAATAATATGGATTTGTTTTCCTTCTTATTTGAAGGTTATCGTATGCTAGGTGCTAGATTGCGTGTAGGAAAACACGAAAACTACTTACGGAACGCAGTTTGTGGTGAGCCTATAGATGCAAGCAACAGAGGCGAAAATATTGTAAACTGTCAAGGGAAAATGACCGGAAGATACGTCAGTGTGGATATACCAAACCGAGTGGAATATTTAAGTGTGTGTGAAATAGAAGTATATGGACAAGGTATACAGTAACGTAATCAACAATTGCCTGGCACAATATGATTTTATTTCAATCACGTGATCTAATACCCCAGTAAAAGTACATATTAAAATAAAAGTTCATATCTTTAGTCCCTTCCAATAATCATTAAAACACGGTCTTCAGCTACCATTCATACTATACGTTTGGTAACAAAGTAATGATCAACTGAAAAGGTAATTCTTTGTGAATTTAAAACTTGGATAAAATCAAAATTCTCTTGCCACAACATGCGCAACCACACGCTTAAATCTTACATTGATTTCGACTAAACCCCTCATCCTTTCTTCAGACAAGTCATATCTTCAGCACTTTCTCATTTCGTTATATTAGACGTAAGCAATTGCTCAGACGGGTCAAGTTCGTACAACATATCTGACCTACAATGCTGTGCAGGGTATGGAATGAAGAACCAAACATGTGAAGGTATTGAACTCTGTGTTTATAACTCAGGAATCGTAGCCGCGTCCTTATTTCTTAAAATGTGTCATATCATTTTTTGAGAGTTCATTATTTGAAAAACCTTGTTTCAAAAATGTAGTCTTCGATTGTCATTTATAAAAAGGTGAGAATAACAGGATCATTTTAACATATGGAAATGTACTTATAACGTAAAAACTATTTACAAAGTGGAACGTCAAAAACCAAAATCAGTAATTTTAATTCTTTAAGATGAATAGCGAACATAAATATAAATTATACTATAACCCAAACGGGATTCGAACCCCCACACACTCACGGCAACATCGCCTAGCTGCTAGGCCTCACACAAAACCAGTCGGCCACTGCTTCCAACCCAAAAAGAGTTGGTCACAGTGACCGACTTAGATGTTTCAATTTAGATGTTTAGATCTTCATGTTGAGAAAGACATGCTTTTTCAATTAACTCAGATCAGACGCTTGTGAAGCTACTGATTTTAAGGATGTTTAAATATCTTGTGTTGAGTATTCCAAAATGTTTTTTATAGAGTCAAATTCATTCTTTACCAGAAAAAAGGTATACTTCATATTGCAATTTACTGGCACTGACTTCATTTTTAACATTTGTTAACCATTGTTATTTAAATTTCATCATACTGCACAGATGTTGATGAATGTTTAGGTGTCGGACACATTTGCAGCCACATGTGCATCAACATACCTGGATCTTTTTATTGCGACTGTGAAAAAGGTTACCAGCTACTTTCAGATCGAATATCATGTCAACGTAAGTAAAACTTATCCATTAGGTTTCAACAATTCCAAGAAATATTTTGCTATTATTTAATTATGTACAATAACTGATGTTTTTTTTAAATATCTTTTTTAGGTTTACCAGCTTTTGTAGCAGTTAATCAACCACCCAAGATGCAGTATGATGCTGCCTTAGCTTGTGAGAGCTACAACATGGCTATAGTGAAGGACGGCAGCGTTGAAAAAAATGAAAAGTTAAAAGAGTTTGATTACAATCTCGGAGGCTTTTGGCTTGATGGCAGACTAACTCTAAATGGTCAAGATTACGAATCAAGTGACGGAAAAGCCATAACTTGGACAAACTTCCGGCCTTATGAGCCCAACAAGGATGGCAGATGTTTGACAATGTCCTGGTTTGAAAAGATCTTGTATTATATGGAAAACTGTCAACATTTAAGATCTACAAAACAAGTAGTAATAGCAGTAGACCTAGTGGCCATACTATGACTCAGTATTATCATTATCATTTGTAGTAGCAGCAGTAGTAGTAGTAGTCGTAGTAGTAGTAGTAGTAGTAGTAGTAGTAGTAGTAGTAGTAGTAGTAGTAGTAGTAGTTGTTGTTGTTGTTGTTGTTTGCGGTGGTGGTGGTGGCGATGTTTTTGTTGTTATTGTACGTAGATGCAAGTCAAACTGTCTATGATGGAGTAAACTTTTTAAATATGCTAAGTTTTTTTCAAATTTTAATGGACTACAATAAAACAGTTTAATATATATTATATATATATATATATATATATATATATATATATATATATATATATATATATATATATATATATATATATTATGACTTCAAGTACAAAGTTATAAGATGTATTACTTAAGTTTCATGCATCCTGCAATACTCAGATAGAAGTGAAAGGATTATTAGCTTGACACTTTTACATATATGACTGGGACGAACCATTCTATTTGTAGGTGGTGTTAACATTTGATAAATAATATTTGTTTTGGTGGCGACACTTTGAAACCAACTAAGAGCGTTTGTTTAACATTGTGGATTTGTCAGCCTTCAATGCTGACAAATTACCTTGTACATGAAGTATTTGTTTAAAACGCTCTGCTTAGCATCGAGCACTGTAATTTACCTCGAGGACATATATATATATATATATATATATATATATATATATATATATATATATATATATATATATATATATATATATATATATATATATATATATATATATATATACATTTCCATATGTTAATCTATATACATATATATATATATAGATATATAATATTACAGTATATTGATGGAGCAAATTGGTCAAAAACCGTGCTATATTTGCGATATACCACGGCTGTCATGCGCATGAGCTGTCTTCAAAAGCAGAAATCCTTTAATGATATCAAATGCTATAATTGCGATATTCTGTTATGATATTATAAGGAATGAATCACAACAAGCGACGGTATAACACACGGTTTTGACCAATTCACTTTATATATGCACTCCCAATCACTCGAGTATATATGTCGTGGACTGGTCAAAATGGTGTACTGTTGCTGGGTGTGCGTTATTGCTTAAATATATATTACGCCTCTAATTGCTGATAAGACCTGTTCATGTAAAAGACATTTTAGCATTTCTATTGTATTTGTTTCTGTACAGTAAAGTTCAACAGTTTTTACACAAAATGATCTTTTAATCTCGTTAGGCATAATGGTTACAAATGGGGAGACTTGAAGTGTGAAAGTTCACTCATGTACATATGCGAAGCAACAGGTGAGTGAAACACAAGCAATGAGTTGAACATCAGCGAAGTTTGAACAGTTATTTACATCGTACATACCAATAGTGCAATCCGTTTGTGAATTACATGCAAAGCCGTCGCAAGCTTTGGTGTCATTAACTGCTCATATATTCATACGAATTCGTTACACGAAAACGGAATTGCTGATAGGAGCAAAAAAAGGCTCATTTCCATAATAATGACAAGTCCGGTTGCAAAACCTTTGAAAAGTAAATAAAACACGATTGAAACTAATTTGGGAAAATTGGATTTTCATACTTTTCAAATTTCTCAAAAGTGTTAGGGGTCGTATAGCTGAATGTTGCGATATTACAAATTACTCACAAAAACAAGTGTGTAATGTAAAAAGAAAAGCAGATGAGATGAAATTGACATTACTTCACCATCCAATTATCCTAAATTAGTTCCAATCGTGTTATAATTATTTCTGAGTCTGCAAGTACAGAAATTATGTCATATTAAATATTTTAATTTTCAAGGAACATCGTCCGTTTGTGCCTATCTTATCAACTAAATAGATCTTTACTTTAAAATAAGTGAACATAGTTGCAATGATACTGATAGTAACGAGCACTGGTCACGGTCGTATTGTTTTAATGGATTTAGTGGAATCTGTGTTTTATCACAGATGTGTTTTGTGATTACACCTAGCTATCTGCCTTCCGTACATCTTCACTGTCGTCCCCTTAGCCAATCGGCTCTTGTACCCATGACTGTTATCAATCCTCTTCCCAGCCCATCAGCCACGTTTGCACACGACACTACATACCAAGCCTTTGTCTCATCACTCCCATTCATTCATTCATTCATTCATTCAGCCGCTGGGTTCATGCCATACCAGCTCAGCCTATTACTCTACGTCCGGAATCGTTTACGATCCCTTCCTTCGAACAACCATGCCAGCCAAAGGACGTCCAAAGACAGCCAAGAAATCTCAGTGTCCGAATGCTCAGCCTGCTTCGAGACCCCGCGCTCAGCCCTACACAAGGCCGGCATTGATCCATGTCCCGCTCCGCTGCAACTGCACGTTGGATATTCTAGCTGCGAATACGGAGCACGGTACTAACGTAGTATAATCCTTCTGATCGGCCTCAGGTCCTGGCATTCAAACCGAGTTCGGAACCAGGTCTCCTTCTGAAGTTCCGTTGTCTGCAATGGTTCCTTTTGCCAGCATTTCGGCGGGCAGCGTCCCAAGCCAAGAGTACCACCAAGAAGATAGTTATGTAACAACTGCCATGTTTACGCAGCTGCAGACTTGGTCAACACGCTATTCAATATCCTGCATCAGCAACTTCGACCAGCGGCCACTAAGTCACCTATGAACTGTCTGACGTCACTTCCCGAAGTTCCCTTCCAGAACGTAAACAACACAATCCAAGATGGCGGCGCCCTACGTTCTATCAACGTCGATGTCATCCCCTCCTCATCGTCATCCATATCCAAAGACGTGGGACTTCGGCACATCTTCGAGTTCAACCATAAGGCATCGGACTCTTAAATTTACTCTGCCTAATTTCCGACAATTTCTAGCTCGTCTGTACGTTGGACAAGTTGCAGGCTGACTACGAGTAACCATGCAGCTACCTCCATGGAGTAACTGACTTTGCTTGGCCATATACCGCCCATGGCGATCATTTTCCTGGCCTATGTTGAGCCCGGCTTTTCTGTCACGTCCGACCGCTCAATCCGACCCATCGTACCCATCCAGCGCCAGCCCGCAAGAATTTCATAAGCATTATTTACATGACTGCGAATCAACAGGACACAACAGCCAGACGCCATAAAAAAAAGCGAACATAACGACGGTCATAGTGACCACATTGACTCCACTGCTCGGTCGACCTGCCTGTTTTGGTGGCGGGCCCAGAAACCTCATCAAACCTGATGTCATCAGTTCCTATCATGTACATCGTATCACGCTACACCAATGTTCAGCAAAATCGACAAGAGGATCAGTTGACTGACCGACGACTGTATCAGTTTCCGATTCAGAATGTCACCCGATGATCTCTCCTTACTTCAACCGTGGATTACGCTGCGGTGCCACAAGAAAGAACCAACAAACTACAGCTGGAGATCGAGAACGACCGGTCGTCCTATATCGCCTCTCAGACCGATGTTTGCCATCACGTTGGCATGTTCTGTCTGCTAGGGTTGACTTGGCAATGAATCTTGCCTTCTTCTTTTTTGTTTTCATGCTACGATGAGGCCATGACTTACCTTTTGCGTTGAAATTACTACTTTTTAGGAGTTCAGTTTTGCTAACATTCGCCTACTTGTCACTCGTTTATTTACCCGTTGCAGCTCATGTTACCTGGCTCTTTTCGTTTTGCATGCATTATCGTGCCCCCCTTTTTTAGCATGTTGATTTGGCCATCCTGCACAAGCGTTTTCCCAGCTTTGCATGTATTGCGCAGTCTGGCCTTACATGCGGCCCCACGCAATTTGCTCTTCATACAGCTTAGCGATGTCTTTCACATTTCTTTTTCCTTCCATTTTAGATGCACTGTTTCAAACTACTGTGCCACTCCCAGGAAGCCGAACCCTGCAGCTGCACTTGTCGGCAATCTCACAAGCATCCCTGCGAAAACATACGAAAACAAAAACATTTGCTAGCGTCTGTAACCCATCGGGCATTTTGTACCTGCAATAAGCCAGTGCCTGAACTGTATCATGGAGTCTGTTTAGCCCGACGTCTACGTATTAGCAAACTCTCTGTCCATAAAACATTTCGGTCAGCAGACCCATGGATACCTTACCACGAACCGCATCATGGCATTACATCAGCACGTTGACTTTGTGGATTGTACAGTTCACATCAGTGTGACTGGAGGAACATGCTTTCTTCAGAACACTTTCATTTTCAAAGCAAAGGACCACAGACTTCATCCTTTGCCATTTAGCAGTATTACAGTTTTTTAGTAATGTCTCAAAACCGCCACTTTATCCCACATCAGTTTCCTCATATCATGCCTTTCATTGCTGTTTCGAAAGAACTGACATTTAAGGCCAAAAAAAAAAAAAAGAAATGTTTCTGGTCAGGCCTTTCTTTAAAAAATGGTGCGGCGACGCGGCTTTTTTTTTTTTTTTCCTCCTCCTCAAGGGAGGGAGCAGGGTCAGTTAAAGCGCCAAAGCTTAGCGGCTAATTTGCATAATCATTTGCATATCATCAATTTATATTTGCATATGGATGTAAGCTTGCACATGCATCCACACATACATGTACACTCACAACAAAATGCAATGGTAACACACAAGTGTGCAGTTTGAACATCATGGAAACTCTTTATTACACTTAAATAAATCATCACAGTATTGTAATTACAATTGCAATTAAAACAGAAGATTCAGATTGAAACTTTGAGAGCAAGAAATGGTTCGTCTGATTGGAGTTTCATTAATACATAGGCCTATATTGCTAATAAATTGTCAAAACTTGCCAACAAAGAGGAAAATTCACAAGTTTAAGCTTTACACAATTCAAATGCAATTGAGTTTTACATCATTTTTGAACGACAAACACCGCGAATAATTTTTCATCACGGGGATAGATTTCAACACTTCCGGACAACTTATCTGATGCATACCATACTTCACACCTTCCACTCTTTCACCAGGTTAAAAGTTGCAGTGAGCGCTTATGTGTAGACAATGCATGCATCAGCTGGTAGCTACGCAGAGCGTGTGAACTAAAGGATGGCGGGAATATTTTAAAGCGTAGCGGGGAGAATCAAAGCGTAGCGGGGGGGGGGAGGCGAAAGTGTAGCGGGACCGCTATGGCCTGGGGATAACACTGAGTTTTGTAGTTTTATCAATATAGTAACATTTAAACTGTTCATGCAGTCACTGATCATGTGCCCCAAAGAATTTTCTTTCTCTTCAGCCGTTTTGGTTTGGTGTTATAGTAATCAGTATGTAGTTTGCCACAGCCGCCGGCCTCAAACCAGGAAAAAAAAGGATGACGCGCTGTTGTTCAAGTGACGCGCGCGCTGACCAGAAACATTTCTTTTTTGGGGGGGGGGGGGGGGCCTAACACTGTCATGGACTGCACACTTCGTTCGACCAGCAACAGGCCATTGAAGAGGCTTGCTTTGCATACTCAGACATTTTCCCTAGTTAACAGCGACGTTCCACTTTGCCTGATCCGTTCATTGCTGCTCCACATGGAAATCCCAGACCACCTTTTAGGTAGATGGTCTAGCAACTGCTAACGACTTACATGTACATCAGAACATCAAAATTTGCGTCACGCTTTTCAAAAGCTAGCCTCCTTACTGTGTGAACACTCAAACACTTATCTACTGCGGTCTATGTCGTCACTTCAAGTCGGCCTTATTTCACCGCATCAACAGACTCACACATTTACGTCTTGTTGTGTTTCATGTCTGCATTTTGCCATCTGGACTCACTGGGTGCACACTCAAACACTTTTTAACAGCTGCCTATACGTCATTGCAAGTCAGTCTCATTCCATTGCATTATGACTCACACGTTACATGTCTCGTCGTGTTTCACGTCTGTGTTCTGTCACCTAATGTTCCTACATGTACGTTGTTTCCACCTGGGCTCGCACAGTTTACCTGTCCCCCAGGACCCCCTCCCCCCAAGCCGTATCATCACCACGGTGATCCCTTGGGCGCGAGAACCTTGTCTTTGTTCCATGTTTCAACCCGGGCTTGCACAGTTTACCTGTCCCCGGGACCCCTCCCCCAAAGCCGTATCACCACCGCGGTGATCCCTTGGGTGCGAGAACCTTGTCTTGTTCCATCCACATTTCCACCTGGGCTCGTACAGTCTACCCTGTCCCCCAGGACCCCCTCCCCCCAAGCCGTATCATCACCACGGTGATCCCTTGGGCGTGAGAACCTCGTCTTCATTCCATGTTTCCACCCGGGCTCGCACAGTTTACCTGTCCCCCGGGACCCCCTCCCCCCCAAGCCGTATCACCACCGCGGTGATCCCTTGGGTGTGAGAACCTCGTCTCCGTTTCATCATGTTTCCACCTGGGCTCGTACAGTTTACCTGTCCCCCAGGACCCCCTCCCCCCAGGCCGTATCACCACCGCGGTGTTCCCCTGGGTGCGAGAACCCCTTTACTAACATCATTCTCAATTTCTTCCCTCCTTTTGGGGTCACTTCAGTCATACTTCCTTCGTTTGGGCTTTGGATTCCATCCTGACCCCATTTCTCGGGAATTCCACTCCTTTCCCACATTGCGGCCTCTCAGGATGGATTCATCATCAAGGTCATTCAGACCTTGACCCCAAGGTCACCAATGACCGTTGCTCGGTTGCTTGACTAAAGGGGCCCTCTCCCATATATTTTGCTTATATTTTATTATAGGTTAGTTTTCTACTTCTATTTTGACTGTTTTGTATTGTAAGTTTTGATAGTACTTAGTTTGAGATCCTCGAGGGCACTAGTTCTATGCCCTTTACTGCTTTATATTTGCCGTTTCATCTTGTGCTTTATTCTATACTTTGTTGGCATTTACGTTCTCCTTTTTGCAATAAACCCTCCTGTCTTTCCTCAACTTAGCGGTGGTGTGTTCACAAATTCAGAGTGAGCCAATTCAATGAGCCCTTAGGTTTTCAACAAGCATAACAAGCTTTACAATTCAAGTGCAGCCCCAATATCATGGTTGTTGAAAACATCCAAGGTGTACATATGAGTCGGTTCAAAACCGTGCAGTACGATTCCCATTCGCAGTTTAGAGATTTTACACCTATCGATGCTGCATTTGGTAACTCATTTTATAATTCATGTCCGTCTCGAAGATAAATCAAGATAATGAGATATTGGAATCTGCTTATCAACATTGATGGAAGTCTGGGACTATGGACTTCCTAGGTCAAATTGGTCTTTTGATGTATGTTATATTTTGATGATCTGGATTGTGATATAGATGGACGATTTCATGTAAATTTAAGTCTAGCCTCAAGTTTTTTGCAGCTTGATCATTCAACAACTTGGTGTAAAAATATAAATGGAAACCTTAAACTTAAAACGTATCTGGTTTTGAAAACTGACTGTAATAAAGATTGCTCTGTATTAATGTCTGTCGCGACAACAATCTTTATTTGCTCAACTTAGAGTTTGTGTTTTGCCTTTAAAAGTTAATAGGGGAGGAGCTGTAATCACTAGAGTCGGTATCTTCTTCAGTATTTTTATTGTAATGTCTATGACGATTTGAGAGAAATGTATGTAAATTCAAGCACCGATTATCAAACGTTGACATCAGATAAATGTTTTTGACGTCTAGAAATATTAGGGAAACGTTAAAGTTTATTGCGACCGTATCTACAAGGAGAAAAGAACGTTCATATTTCAATATTAAAGTATGCATTGATTTTTCCTTCAATGCATATTATTTCGATATTCCTGATGATTTGAACTGTCTTTGAAGTGTCATTTAAGTCCATTCGGGATGTTATCTCTATGCCGAGTGAGTTTTTATTCTGAATCGTGGATATCTCATTTTTCACGTGAATATTGGCGCTCGACTAACTAATTTACTAACTTACTTACTGAAAACCCTTTATTGCTCTACTTTAGTAAGTCGGTGTGTACTGACAAATGTGGCCTTACGTTCGTGGAGCAGTCGTATTAAATACGGCTAGTTTTCAATCGGCTTATAGACAAGTTGCAAAGAGTGCAAAATGCTGCCGCTCGTCTCGTCTGTAATGCTAAAAAGTACGATCATGTTCAACCCCTTTTGCAAAAATTACACTGACTGCCTATTAGTTCTCGTATCCACTACAAAGTTGTATCTACTTGCTTCAATTCAGTTACGGGTACAGGACCGCAATATCTCTCTGAACTTCTACATCAATACACTTCAAAAAGACAACTCCGTTCTTCCTCAGATTCTCGACTTCTCAGAATTCCAAGAGTTTC